>NC_068988.1:83686929-83689839 GCF_001194135.2 Octopus bimaculoides
TATATATATATATATATATATGTAGTGGATCTTGCAGGTATGAAGTAGATTCGATCCACCATGGCCAAATTTAAATTAACAGTTCAACAGAACTTTGCTCATGGTAAAACAATAGTTTTTCTGTGACAGCTGTTTTACATTTGCCAGATTGTTTTAGCTAGGCGAAATAATGTCTTCACCACTTGACCCTTTATAACCTCTTCTACTTCACCAAAAGCTAGAATAGAGATATCACAGACTACCAACTAAATCTATTGTTCTCAACAACATGTCTATCTTTCTGGATAGTTATAAAAACAAGAAACCCCCAAGCAAAAATCAGTTAGTCACTTTGTGACAACTCAGTTAGTCAGTTGGTGACAACTCGTGAATTGAGAGAGAAAGAGAACTAACATCAGTTAGTGAACCAACCACTAGAATCATGGCCACAAGTGGGCAGATAAACGGCCAGAGGGAAAAAGCGACTATGCGAGACCCAACTTCCCACACTCTCTCACTCTTACTAGCTCACTTTATTTCCTCTTACAACATCACTTTATCTCTCTCCATAATTACTACTCACCAACTATACAAAGAAAATCTATGACATCTATCTTTACTTTGCATGCTTTTGAATTTTCATCACCTGCCTGTGGAGGTAAGGTATTGTATAATTTAAAATAAATATTTTCTTCACAACTTCAATCACTGTTCTTTCATCTTTACGTAAAGGCAATCAATGAAGAACCAATTCCTTACAAACTGATTACGACTCTGACAGTCCATATTATCGTTATACACTAATTAAGTATATATATATATATGTGTATATATATGTATATATACATGTATATATGTGTGCATATATATATATATATGTATGTATATATCTCGTATACATAAATTGCAGTATGTGTTTGTATAATGACTAACACATACATTTCCACAATTCTGAACCAATTTTCTCCAAACTTTACACACACATTAGTTATATCCCAAGGATAGTCATGCACTATAACATTTTTCTCAGAACTCGCATGTAACTGGATGTAAATGGACCTAGTTATTTGTATGTAGCGTCTTCCATACCTTTGTAATCTTTTCTTAAAAGTGAAAGGATTTTGTCTATTTACTTCAACTGTCCACCTGCACGGTGACCCAGTCAGGAAACAGGATTTGGAAGCTGTCATTTTGTTTTTATGTAAAAAAATGTTTATGTTAATTTAAAAAATTTATCCAAAACATCTTATATAGCTGTTATTTTTAGCACAACACGTGTTATGTCTCTGGTAATTTTCTTTCATGTAAATAAATATTTATGTCAATTTAAAAGATTTTCCAAATTATATGTTATGTTTTGAGGGAATAACATGCCCAATCCATGAAGGAGGAAGCAGAGCAGATGCCAAAAACTATAGGCCTATCTCTCTGACCTCATACATCAGCAAAGTCATGGAACGGATAGTCAGAGAGAAACTAATTGCATTCCTTGAAGAAAACGACTTGCTAAGTGATACCCAGCATGGCTTACGACCAGGTAGGAGCTACCTGACCCAGCTCTTGCAGCACTATGACTGGGTGTTGAAGCAGTTGCTCAACAACTCAAATGTGGACATAATATACCTTGACTTTGCAAAAGCTTTTGATAAAGTGGATCATGGTATGATATGCCACAAACTGCGTGATCTCGACATAGCTGGAAACTTGGAGACTTTCTGAAAGATAGAAGTCAGGCAGTAGTGGCCAATGGAGCCACCACAATGAAAACACAAATGGTGAGCGGTGTTCCACCGGGCAATGTCCTGAGACCACTGCTCTTCATTGTGGCCTTCTCAGAGATGTCTTCAGCTGCCCGGATAGCCACCCTTGCTAGCTATGCAGACGATATGAAAGTCTTGCAGAAAATACAGAACCCCAGTGATGTTGCGCACCTGCTGCAGGAGTTGGACTCAATTTACAGATGGGCTGAGAATAATAATATGCAGTTTAATGCTGAAAAATTCCAACCCCTGCGCTACCAGTGTCCAAAACTGAATATAAAACTTACACGGCACCCTGGTCCACAGGGGATTACAATCCCAGAGCCTAAATCAGTGAGGGACCTGGGTATCGACAGGAGTTATGATACCTCTTTCCAAGTGCACATTACCAAGATGGTGACAAAGTGCAGATGACTGGCTGGATGGAGCCTGAGAACATTCAGAACCAGAGATAAGGAAACCATGATGGTCCTCTCGAGGACATTCATCCTCAGCCGCCTGGATTACTGCTCCCAGCTATGGTTACCCAACAGTATAAAATTAACAGCAGACCTTGAAGCAATCCAGAGGAGATTCACAAAGAAGATTGTCTCATTGCAACAGCTCAGTTACTGGGAAAGAGTGAAACATTCCACAACACTCCATACACACTAGCACTGACCACTTCCCAGCATCCACACCACTATCTGCACACCCATACACCATCATCTGTACACCCACACACCATCATCCACACACCCACACATTACAGACACACACATCCACATATCGAAATCACTAGCCCCCTATCCACACACACACACACACTCACATACACACACACATGCACGCACCTTCCTTATGGGATCACCAGTACTTTATTATCTCCCCTTCTTCCTAGCTCTCCTGTCTATTGTTTTCCCAACCAGTCGCCATGATTAATTGCTAAATCCACATATTTCTTTTTATTCTCTCTCTGTTTATTTCCTCCTATTCCTTTCTGTTGAGGAGTGTAAAAGACCTTCTTACTTTCCTGAGCATCTAATACACCTGTTTGTTGTTCATAAACCTGTTTTCGTCTTTTGTTTTCCTGTAAATTTCCACTGTGTGTGTATATGCCTATATATATATATATATACACACATACACACATATAAAGATTATATATATATATATATATATATATATATAT
>NC_068988.1:83691815-83701171 GCF_001194135.2 Octopus bimaculoides
ATATACATATAATGGATAATAAAACGAATAGTTTACACCTGGTAAAGCACGGCCACTTTCAGAATGATCGTTATGTATATAACAGATGAAAGACAGAAGATGGAATATATGAGAATTTATTATTAATCACAACAATTGTTTCGACACATCTAGCATCAATTCCTCTTGGGTGGGATGCTCAACAACTGGTTCAGGAGCATCTGGTGGTGCAGATGTATCTCGTCAGGTAATAAATAGATAAATACAGCTCGTTAAAATGACTGTTCCGCAATGTAACTTTCCATTTTGTAGAGAGAAAAACAACCAACAATAGAAGATAATAAAGTGAGAAAAGAAAATCTTTGAAACAATGAAACTTTCAAAATTACAAAACAAAAGAGTTGGAATAGCTTCTCTGAGCAGACATGGCTATGTGATTAAGAAGAGGGATACAAAACAACCAGTGGAAAGTTACCTTGCGGAACAGTCATTTTAACGAGTTGTATTTATTTATTTATCACCTAACGAGATACATCTGCACCACCAGATGCTCCTGAACCAGTTGTTGAGTGTCCCACCCAAGAGGAATCGATGCTAGATGTGTCGAAACAATAGTCATGATTAATAATAAATTCTCATATATTACATCTTCTGTCTTTCATTTGTTTATATATATATTTATAAGTATAAGGTGTGTTATGAACATTTACAGAACATGTATCCTATATAAATTCAACAAATAATTAAAGATGGAGAAAAGAAGATGTTAAAAGTTTTATGAAATTTTTAATAGAATTTTTATAAAACTTTTAACATCTTCACTTCTTCATCTTTAATTGTTTGTTGAGTTTATATAGGATACGTGTTCTATAAATGTTCATAACACACCTTATACTTGTAAATTTTCTTATTTAAAAAAAAGATACTTGCAATAGTAAGCTACAAATTTAATATGAAGAATCTTTATTAGAAATCTGACTTTGGACCCCCCCCCACCCCAAAGTAAAACGGATGAAATTGAACTCAACCTTTCTCTCTCTCTCTCACACACACACATATAGGACAGGGGCCAAGATGTCTAGTGGTTTGCTGTTCTTGAGATGACAAAGGACTGAGATATCTGGTGCTGGTGCCATATAAAAAGCACCCAGTGCACTCTGTAAAGTGGTTGGTATTAGGAAGGGCATCCAGCCATAGAAACCATGCCAGAACAGACAACAGAACCTGGTGCGGCTCTTGGCCTTTGCAACTCCTGTCAAACTGTTTAACCCGTGCCAGCATGGAAAACAGATATCAAATGATGACGATAATGATGATATGTATATATATATGAGGCTGATATATATGTGTGTGTGTATATATATCATCTTCATCATCAAATGTGTGTATGTATTTGTGCCTCCTTGTCTTGATATTGCATGATAGTTGTAAACAAGTGTCAACCATTATAAAGTGGCTTCATTTGTTTCCAATCTTCTATGTAAACAAGTCTAGTTAAGGGGAAATATTGCCTTGCTTGGAAACAAATAAGGGTCGAAGACAGGGACAGCATCCAGCTATAAAACACTTGTCACGTGAATTCTGTCTGACTTATACAAGCATGAGAAAATAGATTTCAAAATTACAATGGTTATTATTATATGCTTCTACTATACCTCTACTTTATTAATATTTTATTTTATAAACCCTGGAAAATGACAAAGCCTATCTTGGAGAAATTTGAAACCAGGACATAAAGAGACATATATATAAATGAAGCAAGACATTTTGTCTGGCAATCTATTGATTCAGCCATCCAATCTTGATAATGATATTAATGATAATATATTTTTATATTTATTTGCCACAGATACATAGAAATAGGTAACAAATAAGACAGAAGAGGGATACAAAATAGAATGTAAGATAAGATAAAGAACAGGAACTAAAAAATATGTTCAGGTAAATGAAAAAGAAACACAAACCCAAACTTGGGAAACCAAACTTCTTTCTGTAAGTCTGAGCATAAGAATAAACATGGCTGATGTATTTTTAGAAAATAAACAAAACAAATTAATGAAAACACCAGATTAGATCAATCTGTGAATCACATGATAGAAGGTAAGTATCAAAGTTCAATTTGATAAATTAACAAGATATGTCACTACATTGAGCACAAAAACAAAAGCTCTTCTTGTTTTGCTTTTGGGATGGTGGCAGTAGGCAAGGCCAGTGACTCCATGACAAATTCTAGTGTTTTTGAGACTGATGGGAGAGAAAGAGGAAGAAGCCATGATACATAGTTGTTACTCTTACACCTGATCTGTATGCAACAATAACAATATTTCTTTGTTTGTATAAGAATTCACATTACATTGTTGAAAAAGACAGTTGAAATATACCAACTATGACCATTCACCCTGTCATTTATTTATTTTTTCAGGCATAGTGTATCAAGGATAACATATCTTAATGTATCTTTTTCCATACAGACAACAGGATGTAATTTGAGGAAGATTTCACTGCTATGTCTAGCAGATTGAAGTGATCACATAAAGGGTTCTTCAATAGCTTGTCAAGTCTTTACTTGTCCACTATCATATTCTTGTCAAACTAACTCTAGGGTTGAACTAACAACAGACTTCAAAGCAAAATGAAATAGATGTTCACCAATAGATGGAGAGAGACTATTGTGGCTTTACAGAGCAGTGAAATGTATTCAGAGAGTGAACATCTACAGCCTTACAACAGGGCAAACACTGAAAAAGAGAATATTACATTCTGTACACCTCTGATCTGCCACCACAGTACAGTTGTGTTTTCTTGGTCAGTATAATGAGGAACAATGCCAAATCAGACATTGGAGCACAATCTGTCCTTGGACACAACAGATCCTGTCAAATCATGTAACCCATGCTAGAATGAAACATTAGTGTGAAATGATGGTGATGATGAAAATAATGATTAATAGTAATTTCTTCAATATTGTTAACAATACATACATGGTAGCTCAACCTGTATATAACAACCAAATTTATACATATATATATAATCATAGCTCTCTTTCATATTCCATTAACCGAATCTACTCACAAGTCAGCCTAGGACTATAACAAAAGACACTTATCTAGGGTGCCATGTAATGGTACAAAACCCCAAATCACATCACATGTTTGGGAAGCATGTTTCTGTGTGTGTGTGTGTGTGTGTGTGTGTGTGTGTACACACTGGGAATATTTGGTAATTAGATCATTACATTCAATTTCCCAATTCATTAGAATATTATCTACGTCATTGAAAATATCTGACCAGTCAAGACTTTGCCACGAACCAACTCCAATAATATTTCATCTTTTAGTGCACTTCATTCTGAGCCTAACCATTAATATATATTCAGTGCAGCTTAGCTACTTAGACAGAGAGATGAGAGAGTGGACAGCAACTGATCCTAGCTGACAACACAAAAGCAATGAACAGACAGTGGACAGTAACACAAGCACCAGCTAACATTTTGACTGCTGCTACAATCACACCAATCCATGAACAATAATGGGCCTGTAAACGACCATGCGAAGGAGAGGTGACGAGAATGGCTCCTTTAGTACATCGCACGGTCGATACAATAAAACATAAAAAAGGATAAATGAGTCTAAGTGTCAGAAGGAAAAGAGAGACACAACCGAGGTAGAATGTTTAAGAGAAGATTTTATCGATAGGTTAACATGTGTGTCTGTGTGTGTGACATATATGCACACAAGGACACCAGTCATTTTGTGGAAGACAAAATAGACAATAAAAGGTAGACATCTGTAGCGAAGAGGTGAAATAAGAAAGAACAGTTGGTCATTAAAGTGAAATGAAGCTGGCACTGAACTATCAGAAAGGAACAAGTGTTCTAAGACAGGGTCACCAATTGGTAAAATGACTGTGCGAACATCGGGCTGCGTGTTCGAATCACATTGGCCCCTTTAGTACATCGCACGGTCAATACAATAAAATATAAAAAAGGATAAATGAATATAAGTGCCAGAAGAAAAAGAGAGACACAACCGGGTGGAATGTTTAAGAAAAGATTTTATTGATAGGTTAATATGTGTGTCTATGTGTGTGACATATATGCATAATAATAGACAGGCCGTCATGTATACAAAGTGTGTATGTACAAACATGGATATATGCGTGTGCAATAAGTACAGAGCATTGAAAGAGTCTATAATATGACATTAGAAGAATGTTCAGACACAAGGATGATAAATACCAGTTCATGGTCAAGGTACACGATAGTTGAAGTGCTGTATTAAGAAGTTGTGGCTGCAATGCAGAGCTGGTCGAGGTACTGTTGTACAAAAAGTTGTGGCTACGATGCAGAGCCAGTCTCTTGTTACAGAAGGTTGTCGCAGGTTGTATTTGCTGTAATTCACAAACAGTGTGGAGATAGAACCTGTGCGAGCGTTGCTGGTTGCTGTGTATGTAGAGATGATATTGATGTCGTTAATAAGATGGAGACTGCCGTATGCTGTTGGTTGAGTGCTGATGAGTCTCCATGTGGCTGCTGTTGTGTTGTCGCTGGAACTGGCTGTGTGCTCTGTGGTCAGTGGCTAGACCTCAAAAGGTCTGGAACCGAAAGACCTCGACTCGCTGTGTCACTGAAGTTTTATAGTGTGCAGTCGGCTCACTGGAAGTTTAGAAGAGACTGTCTCATGTGACCTTATCTGAAGGCTGTGATTGGTTGGGTTGCATATTGGCGCACAATAGAGCAAGAGACAAATTGCGCCAATACCAACCAATCAGAGTAGTGGACACAACAGAGTCCAACGGGGCGGCCGAAGGTTAGCTGTTATCTACTACGTCCATATTTATGTATATATAACAGAGAGAGAGAGAGGAATTTCCCTTCAAGCGTACGCTACAGGCCACTGTATTGATGAAAAAGGGATTCATCCTCTCAATGAAAGAGTTAAATCAATTTTAGATTTTCTCACTCCTACTTTGTTGAGAAAACTGAGAGTTTATTGGCCGATCAGTTTTTATCATTGGTTTATTCCTCACTGCGCAGAACATATGCAACCCCTCACAGATGTTCTTCAACATCACACGAGAAAAAAAAACAGCTTATTGCTCTTGATGATACAGAATCTGCAGGCTTTAATGAAATCAATAAGGCTTTAGCTGAAGCCACCATATTGGTTCATCTGAAGCATGATGCAGCACTTCGTTTGTTAGCTGATGCCTTATATGCTGGTGTTGGTGGCATTCTTCAACAGAATGTTAACAGAACCTGCAACGACTTCCTTTTTCTTCGAGCAACTCAGACTAGCCGAGATGAAATATAGTACTCTGAGCCGAGAATTGTTAGCAGTGTACCTGAGCACGAAACACTTCTGGCACATACTGGAGTGTTCTCTGTTTTCCTCATCACTGATCACAAACCTCTAACATATGTTCTGTGTTCGAAGCCTGATTGTTACTTGTCAAGGGAAATTTGGCACCTTGATTTCATATCCCAATACACCATGGATATTTGACACATTAAAGGTTCAGATAATTCTGCTGCTGACGCGCTTTCTCGTGTGCACATCGACGCACTACACATTACTCCAAGAGTTAGCTGCTGACCAGAAAATGATGAAGAACTTCTCAAGTTTTGAAATACTTTCTTTTCTCTCTCTTTCAGCTTCTTCCTTTGCCCTTAAATGATGATGATTTCTACGGATCAAGACATCCTTATATTCCAAAGACGTACGGACATTTGGTTTTTTTTTCTGCTCTGCACAATCTATCACATCCTGGAGCAAATTCCACACTGAAGTAAATTGCTGCCCAATTTGTGTACGCAGGTGTCAACAAAGATCTCAAAGAATGGCTAAGAGTTACGTCCCTTGTCAGAAAGATATTAGTTTTTATTTAGAATGGAAATTCCTTGCCTCTGCACCTTCATACAATGTAAAAAATAAGAAATGCCACTTGTGCATCAACGAAAAATTTTTCATATTAAAGGCTAGATTTCAACTACTTAACTCAAAGGAAGAGCAACATAATGCCTTCCTGCACAAGGGTAAATTTGCTTTCTCTTAGATTCCTACTACTTAACTCAAGGAAAGAGCAACATATTGCCTTCCTACACAAGGATAAATTTGCTTTCTCTAGATATAAATAATTTTAGATATCTAACATTCATCTTCTCCATTAATGGTACCCATAATTCTTCACCATAGAAATAGTAGAATCCGATTTTAAATGTTGGCATAAACTACCTTGCAATTAAATTTTGGTTAATAGATTTATTTACGTAGGCCCATTTTAGGTAACCCAGCATTATTATCCTTACACTAAACCCATCTGAGTTTAAAGACTCTGTCTCCCACACATAACTAAATTATATTTTATTATATTATATCATATTGTATCATTTTACTACTCCTCAATATAACCTTTACACCCTCTTATAATCATATAATGCCAGTTCTCTTAACTTTTAACATAAATTTAGACTATAGAGTGCATAAGTATCCATTCCCCTACCATGCCCCCCCCCCACCCTAATAGTATCTTGATCCTCCACCAAAATAACAAATGAATTTGGTTGTATTTTGTAACATACTTTACCATTCCATGCTCATTGTTGGTTTGTTTCACTTTAGTTTATTGGTCTACTGCTATTTACTGGAGACCCCCTATTGAATTTACTCATTTCACTATTCCCCCCCACACACACACACACAACGAAATAATTATTTAATACTAACTTTATACCTTACACCCACTTTTAGTCATGTATTTGCTTGATTGTTGCTTTACAGTTAGCACTTATCTATGAGCTATTAATATCGTTATTATTATTATGTGCATTAATACATGCATGGGGGACCACTTGTTGAAACTGGTATATGTATGTACCCATGAATGGGTTAATATAACAATATCATATATATCATAATTGATTGGGTATATAGGTGTGTGTGTACTTGAGTGTACGGATGTTGTATGCAAGTGTGCATATGTGTATGTGAGTGTATATAGGTGTATACGTATATACACATATATATTTATATGAGTGTGTGCATATGCATGTATATGTATGTTGAATTTTTTTTGTCATACATGCATGAGCAAATTGTAGCAAGAGCTTGCATCTGTAAAAATAATTTGTAAGTATTTTAATTTTAAATTGTAATCATTAATTTAATAAGGGATATTTACTTTTACTTATTTAATTGACCACTAGACTAACTAATTCATAGATTGTTTCGCCAATTAGCTGTGAAATTAGCTGTCTGATGGCCTAGTCAGCTCACTTATTAGGTGCACTGGATGGTAGATCAGCAGTCTCAAATTTAGGCCACTTACCCTAGTTATTACCTCCCCTTAACCATAAATATTTCCCTAATTTTCCTACAGAATAAATTCTTTTCATTGTTTTTACTAATTTCACATTGCTATTTAAAAAAAATTTGGACCATTTTCACCCTCAACCGCCTTATTTCCTAATTGTCCAAATAGGTTTCTCTCTTAATATTTATTCCATAATATTTATTTTTTTAATCTAGTATATACTGTCCAAAACATTTTAGGGCCCCTTACAACATACACCATTTTCTCATTCATTCATTTATTTATCTTACACCATATAACAGTCTCAATAGCTAGTCTGTTGTTTTTAAATTCCAACTGAACAATTATATCGAACGTTGGACCTTGGCCTATCTTACTTCAGACAACATGTGTACGAGCTTAACCCCACCTACTAGTAAATAAATAAAAAATTACATTTAACTGATTAGCACTTTATTATGATAAATACTATTAATTAGTACTATAAACATAATTATAAAAAATTATTATGATTAATTAAAAACCTTATTGTATCTTCACTCCTTCTCCGACTAAAACCTATTATTTTTTTATTATTATTTATTCATCCTATCCACCCCATACAAAGAATTAATCCACCAAATACTATATATTCAACTTTTCTTTTTCTTCTCCAGGATCTTCTTTTTTATTTATTCTTCACTCTGATGAAGCTCCATGTTTCAAATTGGTTTTATCACCAAATATGATATTTTTAGCATATCAATGGCAATACCATGCAACATTGGAAGCAGAAACAGCTGTTAGATGGGATGCAGGTTATTTGTATTGAATTAATAAATGATAACTGATGTATGTCAACACACATCATCAAGGAATCCTCCCTAAAATCAAATGTTTGAAGGCAAAGTGGAGAATTTGGATTCTTTATTCCAAATGTGGCTCATCTCTACAAATATTCAGACATATATATGTGTAGCATTGGGATGTTCTAGCTTTACATATATATATGTATGTGTGTGTGTGAATATATATATATATATATATATATATATATATATATATATATTCGTTTTATTTTATTTACTGATTGATTTTTCAAATTATTAATTTGCAAATATTATACTAATGTATTTTCATGCAGAACTACGTTTTATCAAAAAATTCCCTCCAAAAATGAATGTTTGGAAGGGATATGTTCTAAATATAACTCAAAGAGAAAAAGAAAGAAATGAGGAAAAGGAAGGGAAAAGGAAAGAAGGGAAAAAAAGAGGGATAGAAAGAAAGCAAAAAGACTTTCAGTAATGACCAAACCACACCTGTTTTTTATACGCACAGGAAAAATATGCCTTATGCACAGGAAAATATATATATATATATATTACATATTTATAGAGATATCGTTTCATAGTTTTATTGCTCATATTTTTTACACATAATTTTTCTGCATTCTACCTTCCACCCTGCATTTTTCCTGTGCGGGTATGTGTGTATATAGACATGTGTGTCTGTACGTGCATGCGAGTATGTGTGTATATAGACATGTTTTACTCTTATTGCTTATTTTTTACACTTTTTTTACACATTTTTCTCTATTTTGCCTTTAGCTCTGTTTTTTCTTGTGCATGTGCATATATAAACGTGTATGAACCTTTTTGTGCACGTGTGTGTGTGTGTGCAAGCGTGTATGCAGGTATGTATATATATTTTTTGGCGAATGTGTGGGTGAGCATGTGTCTTTCAGATGAGGGTGGATGAGTATATACATATAGGCGCATGTACGTGGGTGTGCAGACGTGCATGTGTATGTATGGACATGCGCACTTACGCGATTACTATGAACATTTTTACTCCCTTACCTTTACTCCCTCCCCTTACTTAGTGGTCATTCTAATAGCTCTTTTAATTTCCCTTTGTTTAGCGGTCATTTTCATAGCATATCATTTGATGGCCCGATAACTGAAGAGGTACCGGGGTGGGTTTCTGCCCCAACATCTAAAACTCAGAGTTTTATCATGGCTACCAAATAATTGTTACATATTATATTTACAGATATATATATATATATATATATATATATATATATA
>NC_068988.1:83702316-83707651 GCF_001194135.2 Octopus bimaculoides
ACTATATACGAGGTTAAAAATGAAAAATATTTTCTAAGCAAAATTTTCTAAGTCATAAATATGTAAAGGCAATTTACTTATTATTTATTTTTCACTGACGTTATTACTGTTATTTCTTTATTTTCTGCAAAGTGCACAAAAAAGCTACACGTTTGCATAATGTTACAGATACAATAATAATAAAGGATGTTACCAGAAATACATTTACAAACCAAGGACGTTATATAGACTTCCTTGACTCAAGTTAAAGAAGGGGTGTGTATTATACACAAGGTTTAGGTTTTTCAGAGGTACAGCCCCCTAAAAATCCCCTGCGTATTATACTCAAGGGTGGACTATACTCGAGGATTTACGGTATATATATCATACCTAATGTAAATACATCATGAAAGGTAAATGAATTTTGGTATTCATCTAAAAATAACAACTTTTATGAATGTGATGCACTTAGAAACACAATAAATATTGGAAGGCGATGAAAATCATCCCAGCAGCAGCTGGTGAGAATACCAAATGCCTTCTTGAGCATTGTCAATAGCATAGACTCACAGCCAACAGCATGTTTGCACAAAATGTATCTCCAATGATATATAGCGAAACAGTAAATAAACAACCACTGGTGTTGTGACTAGTGGCCCAGCAGAATAAAAATGTGTTATATGCAACATAAGCAGTATTAGATTAAAATAACCATCTATGTATTATACTTAATGCTAATTCACAGTGAAAGGCAAATTTACTACAGCAATTATCTGGCAATTACACACACACACACACACACACACACACACACACACACACACACACACACACACATTTATGTTTACTGGAGTGTGTGTGTGTGTGTGTGTGTGTGTGTGTGTGTTATTTCTTTACTACCCACAAGGGGCTACACACAGAGGGGACAAACAAGGACAGACAAACGGATTAAGTCGATTATACCGACCCCAGTGCGTAACTGGTACTTATTTAATCGCCCCCGAAAGGATGAAAGGCAGAGTCGACCTCGGCGGAATTTGAACTCAGAACGTAGCGGTAGACGAAATACCGCTAAGCATTTCGCCCGGCGTGCTAACGTTTCTGCCAGCATGCAAAATAAATCATTTAACAGTGAATCTCACAGTTGATACAGCTAAAAACAGTCCCATGTAATCTGTTGAAAAAAAACCTTGGCTAGTAAAAAGGCCAAAGCATACTTGCAGGAATCAAACTGCACATCTTCTATACCCATAATAGATGTGCTAACTAATTGCAGCAGACTATCCGTTAGTCTTTCACCAAGATGCTTTGTTCAAATTCCACAAGCTGTCTTTGCTTTTTTTTTTTTTCCCCATCCAAGGAGGGTTTAACTCAATATATTATAAGGGTGGATGTGCGAAAGGTTGTGGCAATAAGACAATGGTCAGATGACCTGATAGATGCAGAAATAGTTACAGTTTGGCAAAGATTAGATTTAGACAAAAATCTAGAGTGTTTGGAGTGTTCGTGTGTTGATTGAAGATGCAAGTGGATGAAACAAATTGATACAGAGTTGAGGATTGAAGTGCATGTCAAAGATGAATGACACAAAGAAAGCAAGACAGAAAGAGAGCAAGACAAAAAGAATGCAAGGTAAACAGAGATAAATTTCTAGTGGTGAGTCAGTTGTGTAATGTTTGCTTTCTATATTTGAAAGGATGAGAGTTTGTGGGATTATCTAATGACAGTCAAGAGGTTCTCACACACAACCAGATATTCCTACCTGACCACTATACTACCATGTACAGTACTAACATGTTAAGTGTTACTTCTGTATACACATTTAGGGATTTTCATTGCATTTGTGACTGTTGTGGTTTCATTAGCTGGATGCCCTTCTTATCACCAATTACTTCATAGCATTGACTGGGTGCATTTTATAGTGCCACCAGCACCAGTGAAATTGTCTGTCAAGACTGAAATGCCTTCTATACACTGTGTCAGTTTATTTTTTTCTTCAGAGTTACTGATCTCCTAGTCAGGTTGCCTTCAGTATGGCTCATGCAATTGTGTTAAAGAAGCTCACAGTGTGGAAGTAGGAAAGAGGGGAATTATGGGCAGATGAATTTTTACAAATACAGTAATCCCTCGCCATATTGCAGTTCACCTATTGTGCACTCAGTACATCATGGATTTTTCTGGCTAGTATATGTAAATTTATATCAAGAACTCTTCAGTATATCCAGGTTTCTGTGGCCAAAAGGTATTTATACCTCTTTAGATCATAATTAGTTACGTGGGAACTTAACACCCATGATAGTTGAGGGATTACTGTAGAAGGGAAAAGAAGAACTTACGTAAGACTGGTGGGTTGATAATTGTTTATATTTATCATGATAGAGATGGATATGAAAGTATGAAGTCCCCACACCATAGAGTAATGCGTGTGCCAAACAGTGTTTAACAAAATGCAAATACTGCTGCAAGGATATTATGAAATAAAATATGCCTAGATATTAAAAGAAGCTCATGATTTCAGTGATTAATAATAATAAGAAGAATAACGATAATAATCCTTTCTACTGGAAGCACAAGGCCTTAAATTTGGGAGAAGGGATTAAGTCGATTACATCGACCCCAGTGCATAACTGGTACTTATTTTTTTGACCTCGAATGGATGAAAGGCAAAGTTGACCTTGGCAAAATTTGAACTCAGAAGTGAAGATGGACGAAATACCGCAAAGCATTTTTGCCCAGCATGCTAACGATTCTGCCAGCTCGCTGCCCTAATAATGATAACTTGCTTATTTTAATTTCCTTCCAAATTTTCAAATCCATGATACCTTCTTTCACTGTACCTTGTCACCAAAAACAGTCAAAACCCAACTCAGCACTCACATGCAATTCAAGGTATAGAACATGAATAAACATGAAACATGTCTTATGCATGCAGTATTATTCATTAATGAATGAATATTTGAGAGAGAGAGGGAGAAAAGAAGGTATCTAGTAAGGAGTTAGAAGAAAGTGTCAAATAAGGGAAGAAAGTGTCAGAGAATCATTAGATATGATACAATTACTATAAATGGAAAGCAGAAATTTGTGATTAGTGATGAATAATGATAATAAATAATAAACAACAGACTATCTTATTTCATGCTGTCTGATACCGATACCAAATGAATATAAGAATTGCCATGAGAGAGTGGACCAGTACTTACACTGAAAGCTATTCAACCACTACAAAATAAAAACAGTCACCAACTTGTATAAACATCAAGACCAACCAGAGCCAGTAATAGGAGTTAAAATAACAGCGTTTGGGAATTTCTTAGTCAACACACACCAGGTTAATTCAAGCAAATAGACCAGATACCATCAAAAACACAAAGACCTGCAAATTAAATGATATGAGTAATATCATCAAATAAAATATATCATTGAAAGGAGTTGAAAAACTAAGCAAATTCAAAGAGCTAGTGATAAAGATTGAAAAATGTAGCTCCTTAAAGAAAAATAACTTCATTCAACATAGAGGCCTTAAGTATTTTTTAAAAAGTGTGTGAGAAAAGGAAGGGACGTTAGCAACATCATATGCAGTGTAGTGAAATTAATATCTACATACTCATGAAAGGAATAGTTCCAAAGGGAAAAAAATAAATAGAAACTAGAATAACGGCTCACCCAATGCAAATACACATATGCAAACATCTGTGTGTGTATACATACCTGGCATGGGAATGCAATAGTGGCAACATTTGCTCACAAACAATCAAAGATCTAGTGAAATTACATCTCAACATCATCTCTGCCTGCTCAGTAAAGGGTGACGTTGACAGTTGCTAGAAAAGAAATTACAAACTTGGTTATAGTTAATCAATGATGATGATGATGATGGCAACAACAACAAAAAACAACATACAGAAAATAGCACTACTCTGCACCGCACACATCCTATGTAAAGCACTTTTGATACAGTGAAATAAGAGCACCACAATAAACCACAGCACATACTCAAGGTACACAGAGCTGTGCTCAGTAGTGCAGTAAAAGCATGTGATAAAAATAAGACTACTGAATAATAATAATAATAATAATAATAATGATAATAATAATAATAATGATAATAATAATAATAATAATAATAATAATAATAATAATAATAACATAAGAGCACCACAGCAAACCACAGCACATACCCAAGGCGCACAGAGCTGCGCTCGGTAGTGAAGTGAAAGCACGTTATAAAAATAAAACTACTGAATAATAATAATAATAATAATAATAATCCGGTGACAACAGGATCAAAGAGAAAGAAGAAGAAAAACTGAAGTCTCTCTGGGTGAGACTCGGATCCAACTTGTACAAATGCAAAACAAAAGTCAAACATAAAATAATAATAATAATAATAATAATAATAATAATAATAATAATAATAATCCGGTGACAACAGGATCAAAGAGAAAGAAGAAGAAAAACTGAACAATTATGATGATTTGAAGTGGGAAATATGAAGGTTGTGGTCAATGAGGAGAGTAGACATGGTACCAATAGCAATTGGTGTATTTGGAAGTATCAGCACCCAACTACCAACATGGCTCAGAAAGATTAGTACAAATATAATGGTAGAACACCTACAAGAATCAGCATTGCTTGGAACTGCAAGAATTCTTGGCAGGGTTCTTGGAGCATGACCAGTAAACAAGTGTCACCTCAGTCTGCTGGCTGTGGGCAGCTGACACTTCCCACGATACCCAGCAAAATAAGCTGTGAGTTTTCATCAAATAATAATAATAATTTTTATTTTTATTGGCCACATGGGCAGCAAAACGTTAAGGACAATGCGAAGATAAAAGACTATGGAGATTTACATACAAACTTGTAAACAATAAAACAAATAATTTGCAAAAAAATTTTAACAAAATTCCCAGTAGGGGAATAAAAACACCCAGATGCAACTTGATGAGAAAGTAAACTGAATAATATAAAGTTATAATCATGTAATATAAACAGTGAAAGATATACATAGAGTATGTGCAGCCAATAATGTTTACAACACTAGTGCTGCTTTTAATTCATAATTGAATTTAATCTTACATATGCATCATCATGGCATACCAGGAAATGGTTCTTACGCTATTTGTATATAGTCATAGTCTAGTGATTCAGTTTGATTCAGGTATGTGATGTTGATAAGCTACAAAGATGGCAAAATATTGATATTCATTATTCTTGAATGGGACTGGGGGTGAATTGTCTTACTTGTTCTATGACTTTCAGGTATTTTAACAGCCAGTGCAATGAAGGAGTCATCCCCAAAGCAAACCAGCAAAACACATACATTGCATATAAGTGATTGATAATGTTTATTGAAAGA
>NC_068988.1:83707661-83716627 GCF_001194135.2 Octopus bimaculoides
TGAGAGAGAGAGAGAGAGTGTATTTTAGTTTCTGACATCAAACCTAAAAATGTACTGAAAACTAGGTACTACAATCATCATCATTGTCATTGTTTTTTATGTCCACTTTTCCATGCAAGGATATGTTTTAATGGAAGATTGGAGACAAAGGACTTATATGACAGTGAAACTTATTTACAGTTTTTGCATGAAGTCAAGACAAAGAAACATGAACATATATAAACATGCACACACACACACACATATATATATATATATATACATAGAGATACACACACACACACACACACATACACACACATAACAGGATTGTCTAAGTTCCTGTCTACAAAATCCACTCACAAAGCTTTGGTTGACTCAGGGCTATAATAGATGTCTGCCTAAGCTGCCATGCAACAGAATGGATCCAAAACCACATGTTTGGATGCAAGCTTCTTGACCACACAGCCATTTCTGATTTTTTGTTTTCACATATCTTAGCATCCTTTCTACAATAGGCACAAAGTCTGAAATTTTGGGGGAAGGGGATTGTCGATTACATTGACCCCAGTGCTACATTGGTATTTATTTTACCAACCTCTAAAGAACATAAAGCAAAGATGACCTTGGTGGAATTTGAACTCAGACTATAAAGACAAACAAAATGCCATGAAGCATTTTGCCCAGCATGCTCGTGACTGCCGACTCACCACCTTTTCATATCTTAATATCAAAATTAACAACCTAACTCATTTGACCTTTCAGAGAACACCTCCTGTTTGATAATATGAAGATCCCATTTTAAATTTTTCATATTTGTATTAAAGCTTCTTGTTATAAGTTTCTATAAAAACTTTTTGTTCTAGACACCAGTTTAATGATGACAAAAATTTGTTACTTGACTGTATCTCTTCATATAATTGACTATTTTTAATATTAATTGAAATATAATGTGACAAGGTGGCAGAATCATTACCATGCCAAGCAAAATGCTTGGAAGCATTTCATCTGTCTTTACTTTCTGAGGTCAAATGCCAGTTCTGAGGTGGACTTTGCCTTTCATCCTTTTGGGGTCAATAAAGCAAGTACCAGTTGAGCACTGGGGTCAATGTAATAGACTTACTCCACCCCTGAAATTGCTGGCCATGTGCCAAAATCTAAAACCAATATTACATGAAATATAAGCAGTTAAGCAGTGAAATATGGCCACAAAGAGTTGATAGGGTGTAGGCACTTCTAACTTTTTCCATTAATACAAGAATAATTTCTTAAATATTTACAAAATGTATCCATGAAGAATGCTTTGAGACAAATTCTAATGGAAAAAATATTTTTTGGCTATCATTTTAACCATAATTGTGGATTTCATTTTGACTTAAAACATTGTATGACAGATAACCTTCCTTGAAATTTGAATATGGAATGTTTAAGTTTGAAAGCCAAAATCCTTGCCGAACAACTTTATTGTATTTTGGTAGTAATATTCACTAATGATAATTGTCAAAGTGAATAATTATACTATATATGATAATATAAGAAAGTGGTTAGGGTATTCAGTTCATGATTGTAAGGTTGTGTCGGATTCCCAGCAGTGCCTTGTGCCCTGGAACAAGATACTTTATTTCACATTGCACCAGTCCACTCAGCTGTCAAAAAAAATTAGTAGTCCCTGTATTTCAAAGGTCCAGATTTGTCACATTTTGTGTCACGCTGAATCTCCCAGAGAACTATGTTAAGGGTATGCAGGTCTGTGGAGTGCTCAGCCACTTGCATATTAATTTCATGAGCAGGCTCTTCTGTTGATCATATCAACTGGAACCCTCATCATTGTAACCAACAGAGTGTTAATTTTATATGATAATATCCAGTCAAGCATCTGTGCTTGTAAGTTTGTGGTAAGTTGGTGCAAGTAGTCTAAAGGAACAGTTTAGTTTTCATGTCTAAACATCCATGCAAGTACAAGTACTGGGTCAATTTAATCAACAGTTTCCTTCCTCTAAATTTATGATCTGACAGTTTGAAAAAAATACTAGGCACTCATCTACTATTAGGGCAGTTAACCCCAGCACACTCAAAGAGTGTTGGGGCTAAATGCAGTCATATCATTTTTATCAAAATTGCTTAAATCAGATGAGAAATTTAGAAATTTCTCTTCAATCAAGCTTTATGTAAATAAAAAAGGCTTAATTGTTAGCTTGGAAAAATTCATAAAACATTGTTCATAAATGCAACTTAAAACATTATTTGTTCAGTTCAAAATATACAAAATTGTGTAAATATATTGGTGTAATTCATGCTACATAAATTGTGACTTGGTACAGTGGTTGTTTACATGCCACAAAAATATTTTTTCCTAATTAACAATTAGATCTATTTTAATTACATAGAATCTGCCTAAAAGGGCATTTATAATGTTCTCATGTAATTCTGTTTTAATTTAGCCGCAATTAACTTAATAGATGAATACTTAATACATAAGGACCCTAATGTGTACCATCTAATGTTTGGGGACTCCTAATATTGGATGAGTACCTAATATTTGGGGACATTAATAAAAGATGAGTACCTAATATTTAAGGGCTCTAAAACTGGATGAGTATTTGAG
Organism: Octopus bimaculoides; assembly: GCF_001194135.2. Classification (NCBI taxonomy): domain Eukaryota; kingdom Metazoa; phylum Mollusca; class Cephalopoda; order Octopoda; family Octopodidae; genus Octopus; species Octopus bimaculoides. The sequence goes on from NC_068988.1 coordinate 83,710,246, forward strand.
GCCCTTAATACTACACAAGTAACTAATACTAGTTGAGTACCTGATACTAAAAATATCATGTACTAAATGCGTACATAATATTTAAGGGTCTTAATACTAAATGAGTATCTAACATTTGCGGACTCTAACATTAGATAAGTATGCACTAGTAGAGGACCCTAATCCTAACAATGTATCTACTATTTGAAAACCCTAATACAAAATGAGTACCTAATATATGAAGACCTTAATACCAGATGAGTACCTAATATATTCTGAATCTTCTAGAGTTACTAATATTACAATAATGCAATATCAATGTTGGTTTCTAATACAAAGTATGCAAATTTGTTGTTGTAGTTCTTTTTTTAATTAAAATCCCAAACAAAGCGAAACTGCCACTTGGTGTAAAGGACTATGAAGAAGGAGAAATTTAGACGAAAGAGTTCGATCACAAGAAGGGGAAAACAATGAGATGGAAGAGAATTCCAAAATCTGGCATGTTTGAGGAAAAAAGCTATGACCATAGAAGGACTTCTTTATTTACGGAAGCACAATAGGATTTAAGCAAAAACACTTTGAATTGCAAGTCAGGTGAGATAGCACAAAGTGATCCAGAACTAAGAAAGTTCATCGGAGTACTTCCTAAAATTGATTCCACTACTATAATGATGTTTCCTTGTTAGATATTCTTATTATTCAAGTTAAATAGCAAAATTGTTGAGTTTCTTTGAAGACCTGGGCATTATTGTCAGTAGCGATCTGCATTGGACAAACCACGTCTCTAAGATTGTCAAGAAGGCCGAGGGTGTCTTAGCATCACTCAGTAAGACCTTTGTCTGCCACTCTCCTGCTGTCTATCTAAAGCTGTATTTATGGTTATGGTATGTCCACACTTTAGAGTTTGCATCACCAATGTGGGACCCCTATCTTGCTCAGCATATCAATCTCATGGAAACTGTCTAGAAATGTGCAGCCAGACAAATACCCACTGTCAAGGATCTACCATACTCTGAACATCTTGCTTCTCTTGGCATGGACACACTAAAGCTCTGACGTCTGATAACTAATCTGGTAGACAACCACAAGACTTTTTTAATTCTTTTATTCTGTTATGTGTTTCAGCCAGGTGGTTGTAGTCATGCTGGAGCACCACCATGAAAACTATCTTTTACTAAATGCCTCATTCACTGTTCATCTCCAGTGCATTATTCTATGTACTGTTCATTAACTATGGGCAACTTTTTCTAATGAATTGTAGTGCACCTTAACACTATATATAATGAGTTCATTATATGTCAATTTAAATTTTCTTGGCATAACTACAGTTTGGTGCCCCACTTCTGATCTTGTTTTTTCATAACTTTCTGAAAAAGTATTTTTTAATAAATTTTACAGAGACATATTTTAGAGAGCGTGGATTATGATTATACCGAAAAATTTAGGAAAATAACAAGCTGGAGGAAATTAGGATCATTCTACACCATTACTTTGTTACCATCAATTTCCGTAACTTTTGTATTTTTCTTTTTCTTTTTCAAGATTATATGTTTGAAACATCGATATTTCGTAATCTACACACACGAAAAAATATTTCTGCAAAATTTCGTTTGAAAAGAAAATTGTCATCGTTGATGTCTCACTCTACTAAAGTATCTGATGCTGGAGAAGACTCTTAGCTGTTCCAGTTTCTCGTAGAGATGCTTAAACTGCTAGTGTTTTGGGAGGGAAATACCAGTATTTCCAGTTGCAGTGTATAACGAAAGGGGTGTCTTTTTGAGCCGTTTTATTGTTGATTGTCCATTGACCTTTCTCAACAACAATTAAGTCACACCAACTAATGTCAGTTCTATCCAACCAAAATAGTGTTATAAATCAAAATATATCCGTAAAAACGAATATAGAAATGACTGAAATAAAATGCGTGCAACACTTAATTAAAATCATGTGAATAGTTGTTTGCCAAATGATTAAACAAACCGTATTTCAACTAGCAAATTTTTGTTTTACAAGGAGTTAAAAGAACTGAACTTCAGTTTACGAAAATATAGTGCTCGTCGACGAACGTGTATACCGTCCCTCAGTCTATTAGAGATAACCTTACCATACAATCACAGACTTTCACACACTAGCAGCAAAATCTGGCCTTGTCTCCAGTATTATGCGAAATATCTGGAAAAGTCACGTAACTTGTGACCTTCGTGAAAATACAACCCCTACACAAAATTTCCATAAGCATGGTGCCAAAACTATGGTCTAGAACTTAGAGCATATAAACATATATTCATTATATAAGATGGGATGGTTTACAGTTAATATATCTTTCATCAGAGGCCTGCTGGATCAGAGCTGACAATAATACTTTGATAATACGTTGATGGTGGATACATAAAAACAAAAATTGAGAATAATTTGGAAGAGGGTAACTGAAAAGTTGAAGGGGAGGATGTTTATGGAAGTGGATCCATTCAGGAGTTACTTTAGCGTAACAAAAACAAAACAATGTTTGAAAGTACTGGCCCTTATCCACTAAGCAGGGTATGTGTACACACCAAAATCAAGCTTTTTAAAAAAAAATTACTGTGTATTCTTTCTAGAGGATAATTATTTAAAATGTATTAAGACTGTTTAATAAATATCTGCACTCGAATAACTATATCTGAATTTAAGAAACCAGCCTACAGTTATAGTTACGAGAAATAACGTTGAGAAGGCTTACCACAACTACTTGTCACTTTTCGAGCGGTTGATGTTGGTTTGATTTAGTCAGAGCTTTATACAAAAACATTAACTAATGCCGATTGTGCACGAACGGTTTGGGTCAGGTTTATATTTTGCTTGACTGGTTATTTCGACATTATTGTTGACATGTTATCGTCGCGTCTACCATAGATAATGTTACGTCTCTAAGTGAACTAGTGTCGGGGATGAATTAATAATTCTAGGAACAACAAAGGTTCTTCCAGTTAATTGTACTGTAAATGCATAATGTTTTTGTCTGACGAATTTAAGAAAAGTTCGCCACTGAATTCCTGGAAATTGTGTAGAACACAATTTCCACCAATTCAGCGGAAAACATTTAGGCACATAAATTAACAAATCAAAGATAACTTTGGTTTCAAATCTTCGAAAGAGTAACTTAATTAGCTTATGATTAAAAACAAAGTTAAAAATTTTTTTTTTTTTAAACTGTAACTTCGATTTAAGGAATTAAATTAATACTTCTGAACAAATATTTCAGTTGGTGTTCCTAGAATTTTTAAGGTTTAACCAAATTTTCTATTAACAATCTACACTTTTAATAATAGATTGGTCGCTTTTTCCCTTTGTGAACGAAAACTAATGATTACACAAGGAGTTTACTTTTATTGCCTTCACAGTGATTACCGTTTTACAAAATTAAATTAGAAAATTGGACGAAACGGAGAACACAATTGAAAAAATCAAAAAGAAAATAGAGGAAAAGTAAAATGAGAAAAAAGGAAAAACAAAACAATTCACCACCTTGGGTTGAAAAGTTGAGGGCGCTGGGAAACCTCTCTAAATGGCTATAGAGACACGCTTGCAGCTTTGCCACAGGTGATGGCAAGGCTGATGCACTAGAACAGCCAAGCACCTTCACGAGCCTCACTAGTTACCTCTGCAAGGCGAGTTACCAGTGAAGATAGTAATCTCACAGTTAGTGGTCCGACCCCACTAAACGTCTCAAACGCCACAGGATGGAAAATGTAGTTGGCCTACAGATTGCGGTATTTCAGGATTTTGTTTTGCTCAGCCGCAGAAGCTGTGGATCTCATCCAGACCGCAACATCCAGGATGTGAGAAGAAGCAAAGGAGTCGCTAACTGTGACATCCCAGACAAGGCATCTGTCTTGTGACGAGGGGCACAGGGTGAGGCCGTTAGATCTCTTCCCATCACACCTGGTCAATCCAGAAGGTTCCAAGATGGAGAGGATGTTTGCCCACGCCAAGCTCCTCTTGAGCATCAGGTTCAACTTTGTATGACGCGTAAGGTGACAAGCATTCAAGCAGCAAGAAAGGCCATGGAGGCCTGTGGAGTCGAGGACCCTGCCACAACAACAGATCAAACCCGTGCATACATCAGCTCCCACTTTGAGGGCAATGGAGACACAAGGTTCGTCTGAGCAGGCCACCAACATTAGCCACAGGATGGCATCAATCCAGTCATTTGAGTATTTGGCACTAGCAGACAGTAACCGGCACCTTGAAAACTGGTCCGACTGGATGAAGAGGGAGTTGAAGGTGGCCTTTGAAATTTTGATATCTCAAGTTCTCTGACACCGACAGTCCTCCACCTTTTCAGGAGCAGACAAGCCCAATTTCTTCCAGTATTGGAGAGTTTCATCCAACCCCCTGTTGGAACTGATTCATGTTGGAGAGAAGAGAATGTTGCTCACCAGGGCGGAGCAGGTGTGGGTAGAGGAAAGGAAGCAGGGGAAAGAGAGCGACGAACACTTATGAAGACCAAGACCTCCAAATCGCTTGAGCAATGCAGCCTGATCATGGGACATTGGAGAGAGTCTGACATTGACTAAGCATTCAAGTCTCTCAAAGATTAGGTTGTCAAAGTATTGGAGGCACGATGGGAATCGGTGAGATGAGTTGACTCTGAGTAAATATAGAAGCTTAGGGATCTAGAGGTAATTCCGAAGTATAAAAAAAACCTTGATGGGGCTTGATAGCTTCAATATTTTTCAGCAATTGCTCAAAGGCAGCCACTTTCAACTGGAAGATGGACTCAAAGGCAAGGTCAGTGATTGGGGCACCTAGAGAGCACCAAGCTGATGGGGGAGAGACTGCAATGGAAGGGAAGGACTCTGCAAAAAGGTTAATAGCTGGTTGATGTTGAGAAGTCGGGTGGTTGAGGATCCAGAGCTCACATTTGGAGCTGTTTACTTAGAGACCCCAGTGACCAAGTTCTCCAACCATCATGTTTGCAATGGCGAGAACCCTGTCCGGAGGTCCCCCAAACAAGCATCATCAAGATACCAGACATTGAGGTCTAGCTTGACCTCCATCTTGGTGATGTCATCAATGCCCAGTGCGAACAGAGCAGGCCCAAGTGGGTCGCCCTGTTGGACTCCTAAGGCGGAGGTGATGATTTGGTTACTGAAAGAGAGACAGGAGGGTTCTCAATAAGCCTGCCATGCAAGGCAGTAAAGTTGTGGGACCTTCTCTCTTACTGAGCTGAGAACAACATCATGGCTGATGGAGTTGAAGACATTCTTAAGGTCAAGTTTGAGGATGACTTTGGGTGACAAGGAAGGCAAGTTGGCATGGGCAGCAACTTCACATCCCAATTTGGTGCCCACTCCTAGCTGGGTGGGAGAAAATTCCTCCTCCAATGAGCTAGAGACCGATTATAAGCATACCTTTGCAGTGAGATGAAGGGTGCAGCCGACCACAATGGGGCACAGGTCTCCATTGGGTTTAGTGAGCCTGAATAATTTTGCACCGAAGAATAGTGGGCGGATATAAGGGAGGATGTTCACTGAAGAGAACTGGTTCACAAACTGAGTGAAATTCTCCAAGAGCTCGAGTCCAGTGTCACCGGCTGATAAGGAGATACCGTCTTTGAGGTGTTGAGGTTGAGCCATCAATTCTCGTACCTGAACCAGCAGGGAAGGATGAAATCACTTTTCTGATGTTATCAGAGGTGAAGACCAGTCTCGAATATTCTGGGGGATTGGGCCAGTTTAGTTGATTATCAGAGAGTGCTGGGGGGGTGCTTCTTTTTCAAACGTCTAATAGACTCAGAGTCACACGGAGCAAGGGAAGATAGAGAAGAGAGGAGACGGACAACCCTTTTTATGTCAAATTCACTGAATTTGGCATGACTGCACACTTAAGGTTCATTGGTTGCCTGTTGGTAGGCACCGTGCTTGATGTCAAATTGAGGTGAGAAGTGGTCAGGGTGGACTCAAATAGCTGGAACTGTTGCTTGAGAGCGGATGTAAGGGAGCCTGATTTCACATTGTGCACATGGAAAGAGATGCGAGGGAACAGAAACAGTTTCTGCCAGTTGGATGCTTTGTTAGATAAACATATGTCGGATCTTTTTTAAAACGGGGGCCACATTTTTCATTAACGAAACACTTTGAAACTTGGAACACTGGTAGAATGTGTCATATAAAACATCTTTTTCTCTTAGTCTTCTTAAAAAAAAAAGAAATCCATAAATTATTCCATGTTAAAGTTGTCGTATTTCTGTAATTTCAACCAATCACTGACGTCCATTCAGCCGATATACATTAAGTGCCGACTACATAAACAAACGATTCTGAAACAATTAACCCTAACCCTAACCCTAGGGTTAGAGTTAGGGTTAGGGTTAGGCTTAGGGTTAGGGTTAAAGCAAATTTAAAATGAAAAAAGCAAATAA
>NC_068988.1:83716792-83727410 GCF_001194135.2 Octopus bimaculoides
GTTCTATAACACAAAATAGATAAGTATACAAAGTTTGAAAGTCTTTCGGTACCAAAAACACTACGTAAAACATTAATGAAAAATGTGGCCCCCGTTTTAAAAAAGATCCCATATGTCTTTCAACAAGCTGAAGAGTGCGTGAGCAAAGCTATTCCAAGCTTCCTTAGGGATGTGGTTAATGAGCTTTGATTTAGATAAACCCTGGAGGGCTGCAGCAAAGTCCTCAATAGAGAGCTAGTTGTCGGAGTGTGAGGCGTCTTCACGGAGTGTGTCGGAGCTGAAGCGACACTGACTGCAGGTCCAGTATGGAAGACTTTCGGCTTGAGCCTTGGTGATGCGGACACAACTCCTGTGGTAATTTTGGTGATAATTAATTGCCTTTAAGTCATGGCTAGAGTGAGCACAGAGAGCACAGTTAGGGGATGAGCTAGCATCGACCGACAGTAGAGGGCTAGCATTGAGAACTCAATTGAGGGAGTTGGCAGAGGAGGCAGAGTAAGCAGCACTGGTTCTAAAGGTGGAGCTAGAATGGAGGTCAGATGGTGTGGGGAGGGTTAAAAGTTGTAGGAGTGGTGGGGTTGGCAGGGTTAATTCTGTTTCCATTGGTGAGGCTAGAATGAAGGTCGGGTGGTGGGGGAGGGTTCAAATTTGTAGGAGTGGTGGGGTTGGCAGGGTTAATTCCGTTTCCATTGGTGAGGCTAGAATGAAGGTCGGGTGGTGGGGGAGGGTTCAAATTTGTAGGAGTGGTGGGGTTGGCAGGGTTAATTCCGTTTCCATTGGTGAGGCTAGAATGAAGGTCGGATGGTGGGGGAGGGTTGAAATTTGTAGGAGTGGTGGGGTTGGCAGGGTTAATTCCATTTCCATTGGTGAGGCTAGAATGAAGGTCGGGTAGTGGGGGAGGGTTGAAATTTGTAGGAGTGGTGATGTTGGTAGGGTTAATTCCATTCAGAACCCATGGTGGAGAGAGGTTAGATTCTCTCAAGCATACTGGTGGAGAATGAGAAGTCAGAGGTTGATCTATTGTCACATAGTCGCTCCACCAGGCAGGTATCTTGGTCATTCGACGCATGCCTCCACCACCAAGAATGGATAGGTTAAAGTGGTGGCAACCCCACCAATTGGCAGTCGCTGGTGATTGGGAGATAAAGAGCAACGAATATACAAGAGTAAAGGGGGTGGGAGAAAAAAGAGGGAGAGAGGAAAAGAAAAGAAAGTTAACAAAACTTTACAGAGCACTATCAAAAAAGTTTAAGGAGTCATACACATCCAACATCCTCCAAAATGGCAGAGGGAATAGAGCAAAACAAGATAAAGATAAACTGTTGAATAGTTCAGTTCAAGATCAAAAGCATTGAAATGCAAAAAAAAAAACAAAAACAGAGAGTAGATCATTAGTGTTTCTGTAATAGACGTAATGGTGACTCTCACACGAAATACTGTGATTTCTTTTCACTTTGTGTGTGGTGTGTATCTACACCTACAGATTTGTGAATATTGTTGTTTGTACAATTGGTGGTGTACCTACTGTGATCACTGCAGGACGTAGTGATTTAGATTTTTTTCTTTTTTCTCCCTTCCCCTCCCCTCTTTTTTTTCCGTAAGTTTTTCTGTCCTTTTCCCCCCTATTTTTTGTTCCCCTCCATTCATGTCTGCATGTGGTTTGTTGGCAAAAATCAGAATTTCATTCGAGCAGGTTTTAAAAGCATTAAAACACAATTACCCTCATCCATGTTTACACGTGGTTTGCTGGTGAAAATCAGATTTTCATCCAAACAGGTTATAAAAACATTAAAACAATATAGACTCAGATCCATTTGACTGAAGACGATGCAAAAGTTTAAAATATTTTAATCGTAAATTCCGATTAATATATCATGAAACACTATCAACTCAAAGATTTTTTTGTTGTTGACGTCCAATGGTAGAACGCCTGTCATGTTTACAGATGTGTGTTCATGTCTCATGGGTAGCCTTTGACTATCCAAAGGGTTTTTGGCATACCTACACAAGTGTGTCCCCATCAACTTTGTTTCCTCATAACTTTCAGAAAATTGAGTATTTTGTAATGAAATTTTCTGCAAATATCCTTTATATGGTGTACATTATGATTATAGTAGGATTTAATGTGAGCAAAAGTTGTGGGCCTGCATGATTACATACAGACACATCATGAATGTCTACAAAATAAAAATTTGAAAAAATTTTGATGTGTCAGAATGTGCGAACCCACACTTTTTTTTAAACATTACATTCTGATATAATCATAATCTATTCTGTCTAAAAGGTGTTTGTAGAAAATTTCATATAAAACATCCATTTTTCTAAAAGCTATGAGGAAACAAAGCCAACTCATTTGAATTTTCTGCAACTCCTCTTACTAATGTAAGCTATCAGATTTTTAAACACTATAGTAGGGTGGTAGGATTGTTTATGTCTGCAGGAAAGTTTCTTGTTAGGCTTAAGATATGGTTTATAAGAATGAGAATTTAGATCAAGGAAAACATCTAAAACATTTACTTTTGATAGATGAGTGGTAAGACATTCCTGATTCCCTTAAATAAGCATTTCCCAGAAAATCACATATACAGAAGGATCTTTAATAGATACTCAATTAAATTGTCAAATGGCCACTGCCCCAATATGAAGAGCATCATTATCTGTAAACACCACCAAAAGCCCACTCTCATTTGTAACTGTCAAGATCCTAGACCTTACCCACATGACCAGGCATGCATAATAAACTCCATCATATATGTGGCAGAACAGTAACATTACTTGATAATCTAACCAAAAAGAAGAATTACATTGGATTATGTGAAGGTGACTTCAAAAGATCATATATCCTTTTTAGATCTAAGAATTCCGGATAAGAAATTTTCAGCAAATGCAAGCATATGGACAAATTTCTTTTGGTGAATTGGCAAACACCACTCTCTCCAAATTTAGCAGCTCTGTTGCAGACTTTAGACACCAACCGTTGATTCAAGCTTTATGGTCAAAAAGGACATAACTATAATCCATATAATTTTTTCCTTCACCCTTCCACTTTTTGTCCCCCCCCCCCCCATGATTTCTCTTGTTCTATCGTCCTGGTTTGTAACTTGTACAGGCCATGTACTCAGGGCCTGAAAATTTCTTGGAGATACTAGGCATGTTATTAAAACCTTCCAAGAAAACATCTCCAATGTATGAAGCTATTAGTAGCTCATAACTTTATACTGTGTACATTAAACAATATTTATATTTCACTGGATAGAGTACTTTTTTTGTTGATCTTACTTTAATGGAAAACTAAAGTATGTTTATATACATTTTGTTTAGGCATTGAGACTAATAACCTAAGTGTAGGACACAGTATATACATTCTTCAGAATGAAGTATTAGTCAAGTACAGAGCAGTAATAAGAAAGTGAGATGACAAAGGAATAAATGATTATCTTAAGAACTTCATTAGCTTACAGCTGTTTCTGCTATAAGATGCAGTAGCTCATAGTTGAGTGCTTAAGTAACACCTTACAACTTTGTCAGCACCTTGAATATGAAGTGCAGTGAAATAAACTGCACTTCATATTTAAGGCTCCAACAAAGCTTCATAAGATAATCATATATTCCTTTGCCATCTTATTTTCTTTATATATATAGCTGATAGCTAGAATCATGAGAATTTGATTTTAAAATGTGTAATTGGCAACTCCAAATTATCTTTCACTACTAGTAAACCACAAGTGTTTATATATATATATAATATTAATATTATTAATGTTGCGATAAGCTATAATTGCGCCTTGCTCAGAATGGATAATCAACAGCTGAAAATGTGCCTTGTATGTGTGTCCAATGTGTTTATGTAAACAGTTTTCATGTTTACATAACATTTTGTGACTAGCAGTTTCTTTATAATTTTGTATATTGTTTACTATATTGTGATGTATGTTGTTAAAGATACATTTCAACAATTGTATCTGCCAACCTTATTCAGATATGTGCTATATTGCTTAATGTTCTCATTTCCTTGAGATAAACCAAGGATATTCTTTGTTTGTTGCTAACTTGGTACATATCAACTTCAATCAGTATGTGTGTGTGTAGTTTTTGACTAGGTTTTCATGAGTACAAAACTAAAAACAGCACTCATATAATATAATTCCATAACAGTCAATTGAAGTTGTTACTAAACAGTTTCATGCTACACAGGGAGAGGCAAATTTAGCAATCATCAGACACAGTTAAATGGAAAAATATCCATTCAGACATGTATGAATGGATACTTTTTCATTCAGCTATGTCTTATTATTGCTAAATTTACCTCTTCATATTTGGCATGAAACCATTCAGTAACAACTTCAATTCTCATGTTGCTATAATATATAAAATAGGGCATAAGAGGAATCAAATGTAGTATGTATGCTGGTATAGGCGTGATGTATATGAATGAGAACAGCTGTATAAAGAAGTGCTAATGATTGATAATCTTATGAACATCTGCCAAGTCGGCTGCTGTGTAGATGTTGAAAGTTTGGTGTGAAGCAATAGGTTCAATATATACATGTATGACAATCAGGTAGTGGAAATTTGGAGCTTTAAAACTAACTTCTTTATTGCAACCATTTGTTTAATATTCCTTATCAATATGGAATGAACATGTATGGTTAATATGATAATATTTTAAATCTCACTACAACGTATAAATTCAAATTTGTGTACCATTCATTTGACAAAACAAGTAAAACTGACAGTGATTTTAAATTTTGGTACTGTGAACAACAATGAAACTCGATGCAAAGCAATGTTATATATAATGGTTGCTGCTATACTCTCGGGGAGCATTGATCATAATTACTAAATGTAGAATGAATAAATTTACATAGTTGGTATATCATATTTATTTTTCCTTTAATTGACAAAATTAATTTTCGTTGTAATTGTGATGTAAAGGGAGATAACTTCATTTTTACTAGTCCAGTATCATTCTCAATTCACTTTCATGGCCTCTTTCGTTTGTTGTTTGCGTGTGTGTGTGTGTTTATGTATGTGGAGAGGGAATGTGTTTGTGAAACCATTAATCCAAACATATCTTTTACTCTCTCTGTTTTCTTTACTTATTCCTTTCTGCTGAAGAGCATTGGCTCAAAATGTCTAAGAGCTTGCCATTTACCCTGAGTGTCAAACTAATACACCTTGTTTGTTGTTCCCTTAACTGTCTCTGCCTTTTTTTTGTACATTTCAACCATTCATTTTCAATACATATTAATGTTTTTCTCTCACTCTCTCTTACAGTTTTTGTGTATCTACATTTGAGGAGAAGGAATATACTTACGTAAATCAGGTTCTTTTTAATACATGTCAATAAGTCTCTTCTCCAACCCCATTCTCTCTATCACACACGCTTTGTGAATACATATATTTTTCTTTGTGTAATATTTTAATGTTCTGTCTGTCTGTTTGTATATATGTATGTATGTGCGTGTATGAATCTGTATACACACTTTTGTCTGCCTTCAGCACCAAATCACATCACCAAAACGTCAGTATCAAACTAGCTGCTCCCATTCGCTCCATTCCACAGGTTTTGATGGTGTTTTCTGTCACCATTTCAATTTTCATACCTTATCAACTATAATTTCAATATCATCTTTCTTTTTAAATCAGCTCTAGGTACCAACACATTTGATAAACATTTTCTATTGAGAGAACAGCTTTATGTGTTAAGGTTGATCAAAATTAACTACAAACTGAAAAGGGAACATACATACATGCATGCATAAGTATGAAAATAATATTGTCAAGATAGGCACTGATCTAGAAGAGAGGCATGAAATACAACCTGATACAAATTAAATTTTTCTCCCAGGAGCAATGAAAGATTGTACTGGACGTTTGTACAGAATACAAAGTGGTGGGAACCAATTCACTGAGAAGGATGTACTTCAGACAATAAACACAAACCATGGAGGGAATAACCCATACTAAAAACCAGACATGGAGTTTTGACAAGTTCATAACATTCCACCTTGAAGGATATACCCCTGCAATTCAGAAAGAAGAAATCTCCACCAAGTACCCACTGCACAAAGAGGAAGGTCATTAGTTGACATGTAGGCTGTGCGAAATGAAGATTGAAGATGTTTAGCCACATTATTGCCAACTGTGTAAGAATGTCTTCTCCTTACTACCTCCCCATGAGACATGATGTGTTAGCTAGAACAATATGGAATGCATTGCAGAAGACAAAATTAAAATTAAATAGAGAGGAATATGATGAAACTGATGACTCAAAGGTATACAAACGGAACCTAAGAATATAAACTGATGCCAATTTAAAACACAATCAGCCTAATATTGTTGTTTGGGACTGCACATTAAAAACATGCTCAGTCAGAGAAATCAGCTGCCTATTTGATGTGAATGTGATAAGAAAAATACAAGAGAAGGAAAATAACTACAGAACATTGATGAGAGGTTTGCAGATCCAATATCTAAGATACACGTTCAGCTTCTTAGCGATTATTGTTGGAGCTACACATTATATACCAATCTACCTGGGTCAAAATATAACTGAATTTCGATTTGTAGAGAAAGTACTTAGCTCCTTAATTCGTAAGCTACAAGTGGCTGCAATATCTGAAACCTTCAAAATATGTAAAATGTTCTTATGATTCAAAGGATAAAAACTTACAAAAGAGACAATAGCAATTTCTGTTTCTTTACAACCTTGCCACCAGCAAGGTGGCCAGTTAAAAGTAAGCTAAAAATTAAGAGAAAGAGTGTAAATACATACATATATGCATGCAAGCATTCACACACACACACACACACACATTCATTAATATATAAACATATATTTATTCACTTTTGAAACTTATGATTCACTCCATAACTACTCCGAGTTTCTTGCATGCTTGCATGTATGCAATCATGCAGGTGATAACAAATATGTTAAAGCATTTGCTATCACATGCAGCAATGGAATAGTCACTTTATCCTTCCTGGTTTTCATTGGCTGGTAGTCATTGCTGAGGATGCTGGGAAGATTGAGACTTCTAGTCTGTTTGTAGTTGAGTGAGGAGGGATGTCTCTATCAGAAATATCAAATTGCTGGATCTACTTTTTGCTTAGTCACAGATCAGCACTGATGGAGCAAACCTATGATCAAAGGCATTCCAACTATGACCATCTAGCTTCTCTTTTTCCTTCTGACATGGTGTGTCTGACCACACTATCCAATGTATTCTTCTCTTTTAAGATGGTTGAATATGATATATTTGGCTGCTATTTCTAGTAGAGGATCCCCTTTTAGTTAGAATTAAAATTACTAGTCCCCTAGAAATGTAATGGAAGGACACGATTAAAAGTTTACTATTACATTTATGTTGGCAGTTGCTTAGCTGCAATCAGTGTTTTGTACAGACAAATGGAAGAAGTCTTTATTCTCATCTTTTACTTGTTTCAATCATAAGACTGCAGCCATGGTGGGACACCATCTTAAATAATCTTCAGTTAAATGAATCGACCACAGTACTTATTTTCTTTTAAAATGTGGTACTTATTCAATCAGGTCCCTTTTGCAGCCAAGCCGCTAAGTTACAGTTATCCAGTGGTGATGGGGGACAAAGGCACACACACACATATACACATATATTGTCATAGTATAGGTATTTTTAGTCATAGATTAAGGTGTCTGGAAAACCAAAAAAGTACCCAACACGTCTGAAGGCAAAGTGTGTGATTTTTATATTTCAATGTTTACTTACAACTTGCAAGTTGTTTCATCTACAGAAAGGTAAAGTTGCTTTTAGAATCGTCAGAGTTTTGGATGAAACATCCTGTAAGTTATGAGCAATGACAGTCATTGAGACAGAACCACATGTTCACAGCTGTCCTCATGTCTCCAGAAAAACAAACAAAAAATAAAGAAAGAAAAAAAACTCATTTTCTGAATGGCATGTTAATTCCGGAGAATTGTTAGTCGCTTGAGATTATCTCCCTTTCTTATTCAGTTGGTAGCAATTGTTAGATGCTTGTTTGACCGTTTTCTTGAACTGAAGATAATTTTAACAGATGAAGAATTTATCTTGTACATGGCCTTTAATTCATGTTTCATTGTCCTTGTTGTCCAAATTCATTCGCCAAACCCCTCGAAGTCATTTTTCTTAAATCGTTTTTTTCAATGCTTTAACATACATACAAATGTGTGTGTATATATATATATATATATATATATATATATATACATGTGCACGCACACATGCACACACAGACACACACAAATGTTTTTTTATTTGACCCATAAGGCTCAAGTAAAAAAAAACATTAATTCAGACATTATTATATGTAATGCACAAAGTGCACACATTTAAAAATACTGCTAGAGAAAGAGCTTAAATTCCAAATATATGCAAAAGTCTCGTAAGTGCAAGAAGAAAAGGGATATGGATAGAAAGCTCTTCTAAAATTAAGGAGCTTGTTTATATATATATATATATATATATATATATATGCACACACACAAACACACACATACAAATGTATATACAAACATTCATTCATATATATTTATAAATATATATGTGTGTGTACTTATATGAATGTAATATGTATGTATAATATTTATATACATATAATCACACACACTCACACATACACATACACACCTGCACACCTATATATTTTGAGACACTAAGAAGCTTCTGCTGCCTCTTGTTCTCCATCTGCTGACACATGGCCTTGCTGCTGTATGAAGATGTTTGATGGTGCCACCTGAACTTGCTGAATTTGATAAATTGGCTGCAAAAGATAAGAAACATACAATATAGTAGTAGTAGTAACCATAAATTTAGTGAAGAGAAAACAATTGATTATATCCAACCAGTATCTGCCCAAGACTTATTTTATTGAGCTTCTTGAATCATCAAAATTAAATTTGATTTTGGTAGGATTTGAATTCTGAATGTAAAGTGTGATAACTAGATACCCAAAGGTATTTTGTCCAACCCTCTGACAATTCTCTAACATATAAAATGACATAATTCTTCTGTACCCAGTATTCATGATTTGAATATGAAACTGCCTGAAATAGACAGATCTGCTGTAAAATAAACACTTTTATACCTGACTAGATGAATCTGTCTTCCAAGGTAAAACCAACTCAAGGGTTAAACATGGATTAATTTAACTTCAAAGAAGCATATGACTTGATAACAAGACACATATGTGCTCGGGACAATAAATCATAATTAATCTCAGTGGGGTATTTTTCATCAAAAATGCTCAACAAATATTCAAGTAAATTATGAAATGTTTGGGACTATCACACTAAGTCTACACACTGAAGGAACAGCCAGAAAGAATTAATTTCTGATACATCATATAAAAGAAAATATTTTCATTCACTGTACACACATTATCTATCTATCTCTCTGTCTATATTTATTTACCTGTATATCAATATCTATCTATCTATATTTATTTATTTGTATATCAGTATCTATCTATCTATCTATCTATATCTATTTAACTGTATATCAATATTTATCTTTCTATATTCACTTATCTGTACATCAATGTCTATATTCATTTATCTGTAGACCAATATCTATCTATATTCATTTATCTGTATATCAATGTCTGTCTGTCTGTATCTATCTCTGTCTATCTATCTATATCTATATCAATATATGTTTGTATGTATGCATACGTAAGTATGTATATATTATATATATCTTATAGCATTTTATAAGCTTAAAGCTAATAGCAGTCACTTTTCAATGACAAGAGAAAATAGTCTAATAATGGGATATATAAGCCCTTGACAGAAAATGTAGGTTTTTCGTATGCGTGTGACACGAACTTACATTCCTCTGTTTATGCAACCAAGTGTGCCACAGATTACACTAGCGAACCTACCTGCTTTTTCTGTCAGATTTAAGAACCATGATTAGTTCGTAGTTGTTTTTGTAAACAAACTATCATGTGCTTTTTTACTGCAAATGGTTTTGTTAAGCAGTGCCAATTTTTACTATTCTCTAAATAATAATAATAGTATTTTATAAGCTTAAAGCTTATAGTGATCACCGTGCAATGATTAAAGAAAATAGTCTAATAATGGGACATATAAGACCTCAACAGAAAAAGCAGGTAGGTTTGCCAGTGTAATTGGTAGGACACTCGGCTGCGTAAAAAGAGGGATGTGGGTTCGTGTTCAACGCGTACGGAAAGCCTACTTTTTCTGTCAAGGGCTTATATGTCCCATTATTAGACAATTTTCTTTAGTCATTGTGCAGTGGTCACTATAAGCTTTAAGCTTATAAAATACTATTATTATTATTTACAGAATTATAAAAACTGACACTGCTTAACAAAACCATTCAATATATATATATATATATATATAATAATATTAGGGACAAAATCCAAAATTACAGGTAAAAAACTCAATTAAAATCAATTTATAAAAAATTAAAATTAAATTGAGCCTTATAGATAAAGTATATATAAAATATATAGTTTTAGGGAAAATAACCAATTATTAATTTTTCTATATGTGATAGTGGATTTTCATCGATGAGTTCTTGAAAATTGGTTATTTTCCCTAAAACTATATATATATATAATATATATA
>NC_068988.1:83727517-83729606 GCF_001194135.2 Octopus bimaculoides
ATATATATATATATATATATATATATACATGAACATATATCAATAAATGAATACATGTAGTGAAAGTACCTGGGATGTGGTAAATTGCTGTTGTGCAGCTCCAATGACTGTCTGCTCATTCTGCTGAGCTGCCTGGATTATGATTGGTTGATTTGGTTGTTTACCTTGCAACTGCATCTGAAAAGCCTGCAACTGTGCAGCAGTTAACTGGATCTGAAGGGAAATATAGTAGAGAACATCAACAAAATGGTCAGCTTTGAACCTTAAAATTCTCATATAGACAATATACCAGAATCCATATAGAAGAGAATCAGTATATAACAGAATTAAGAAACAGCACCCATCACTTTCAGAAACATTTCTACATGTTCCGAACAGTTGAAGCATGGAATAAACGGCTTAAGTAAGTTGTTAGCTGTCAGCATGCAGCTGTTGCATCATTGTCGTCGTTTAACATCCGTGTTCCAGTCTGGCACTGGTTTTGACAGGAGCCGGCCAGGTAGAAGACTACCCCAGGCTACTGTGTCTGTTTTGGCATGGTTTTTACAGCTGAATGTCCTTCCTAACACCAACCACACCTTGAAAAATGCCATGCTTCTCAAAATTTGTCAACATTACTCCTGACAAACCTTTACATCATTTCCTCTTTGTAACTCTCATAATGTTCACTTTTCCATCTTTTCATGCTTTATTCTACTTACTGTGCATGTACTTCTACTCTTCGTTGTTGTCTTTCTGTCCCCTCTTTTAACTTTTCCAATGAGCTGTAGTGCATCTGAGCACTGTATACAATAAGCTCATTTTTTTTTTATCAGTACATAGCAGAATCAATGTATAACAGAATAATTGCACAACTGAGTCCAGAATCATAACAGAATCAGTGTACAACATAAAAAGTGTATACCAGAATAAGTATATAACTGGCTCCTAATGTATTTAGTTACATCCATTTTCATTCTAGATTTGTTGTATAGTGAAACTGTACACTCCTCCTGGTAAAAAGTGGTAGTAGCCAGCCATTATAAATAGACCAGTTACCAGTCAACAACAGAAGATTGAGAACGTCAGCAAGGTTGAGGGTATTATAGCTAATCTAGATGTTATTCATTCTTGAATAGTAGTAACAATTACTAAAGTTAAAACCAAAAACATAGTTTTGGATGCAAGTTTATTGTGTCTTGTCTAAGACTGTTTTATTTGGGTTAGTGTGCGGCTGGCTTTACTAATTCATTATTAAACTTTTATTTTTTTATGGTTTTTCAGAATAAATACATTTCTTTTTAACCCATAATTATGTCAAAATAATTAAAATGGACTTGACTTTGAAAGAAGAAAACAGGATCTTCAATGAAGAGTAGGAATTGCAATATGTTTTTAGTAAATAGTGGACGCAAAACGTCTTGCTTGCTTTGTGACTGCAATTGTAATGGTTAAGAAATTCAATGCACAGCAACATTATGTTCTTCATAAAGACAATAAATATGCCATATTAGAGGGTGGGTCTTGAAAGATAGCATTGCAGAAACTGAAAGATGGGAAACAAAAGCAAAGACAATTTTTCCAATGTGTGTTGCATCAAGGGAATGCTACGACAGAAGCCAGCTATAAAGTTGCATATTTGCTTGGAAAAAAAGATAAGCCATTCAGTGATGCAGAACTCGTAAAGGGATACATTATTTACATTTGATGGATATTTGTCCTCATCTTGTTTGTTGTTAACATTAGGTGTCTTGAGGATATTTCGAACCTGGTTCTCATTCCTAAAGTATTTTTCAATGTTATTATTACTATTATTCAGGTCACTGCTTGGAATCAAACTCGGAATCTTGGGGTTAGTAGCCTGTGCTCTTAACCAATATGCCATATGCCCGTGGGCAATTATGGGGTGAATTTTAGGGCTTATAAATCTAATATTTTCCTATCCTTCCTTAATACTGGTTCCCATGGGCTACTCATATCTGCACTCAGTCTGCTTAGGAGGTTGTTGTATCCTAGCATATGTGCTGCTTCTTTTAGTTTTCATATTTTCCAGTGATGTTCTCTGTCTATTATTTTAACTTCATCCCACAGGTGGGGGGAGGTGGTCTCC
>NC_068988.1:83729616-83734745 GCF_001194135.2 Octopus bimaculoides
TGGAAAAATGGAGACCGAGTGCAGATATGAGTAGTACATGGGAACTGATATTCAGGAAGGATAGGAAAATATTAGATTTATAAGCTCTAAAATTCACTCCATAATTGCCCACGGGCATATGGCGTAGTGGTTAAGAGCACGGAGTACTAACCCCAAGTATTCCGAGTTCGATTCCAAGCAGTGACCTGAATAATAATAATAACATCGAAAAATACCTTAGGAATGAGAACCAGGTTCAAAATTTTCCCAAGACACCTGATGAAGGCTGGAGGGTATATCAGCCGAAACGTTGTGTTAACAACAATCAAGATGTGGACAAATATCTGTCAAATGTAAATAATTCCTCATCTCTTAAATACAGAACTGTCATAAAGGGATGTATAAAGTGGTAGGATGTATAGATCCCAATAAAGTCAACAAATATAAAGAGGTGCCTCTTTCAAGAAGGACTAATACAGATCGACAGCATGAATTGGCCTGTAATGTAACAGAGCAATTGAAAAATATAATCCAAAAAGAAAATGGTTATTGCTCAGTAACTTTGGATGAATTGACAAAAGGCAGATACAACAAAAGACAGTGGCAAAAGACTGATTAACAACAATATTGAAACCTTGCAGTGCCAACTTTGGCTTCCATCTCTCCAGGGATAGTTATATAAGTTCCAATCAAATATTAAGATTGATTTAGTTGACTGCAGCCTTCCACAAAATACATGACTCGGTGCTAATACCAGAAGTCATTATTGTATCCCGAAACTAAATCTTAGGATTCATTACCACCAAATTCCTTGCAATAACAACTATTAATTTAACCCACCTATCACCTATCTCTTTAAGCTGGTGCAAGTATAGAAAATGTAAATCTGCTAGAGTACAATAAATACACTGGAAGTGAAATTAATGATATCTCCATGAGCAAAATAAAAGATATTTTAGGTGTGAAAACTTACCGGTAAACTCTGAATCTCGCCTGAAGGTGTAACGACCTGCTGTATCACCTGAGCTGTCTGTATTTGTTGTTGTTGCTGTTGAGCCTGTTGCGTCACCTCTTGCACTTGATGGGAAACAGCTTGCTGAGTGATGGCTTGTGTAACTGTGGTCTGTGTGGGTGTTGGTGTGGGTGGTGCAGGAGGAGGTTGGCTGACAACCGCTGTCTGTTGAACTGGTGATGTGGGAATTTGAATGATGCTGGAGTTGGGTAACGCTACGAATTCATACCCATGTGTGTTGTTCTAGAAAGAAGCAAAAGAGATAAAAATTGAATTATCTATAATTATCTACAGATAATTCATCTATACTTGTTGATGACATTCCAAATTGATATTCATTTCGTTTGTTTTTACATCTGTTTTTCAATGCTAACATGGTTTACACGAATATATTATCGAGGTACTGTTTTATGGCCGAGTACCCCTCCTGTCACTAAAACTACTACTGTCTGTTGTTTCTTCCCTAAGAGCAACATACACATAAACTCTGCTTGCTCTCTTTCATTTGAATGCACAAATGACAGGCTTCACTCCATACCTTGCTACTGTGAGTTTAATATTAAGAGAGACACAAAGCAGTGAGCTGGCAGAATTATTAGCATGCAAAGCAAAATGTTTAGCAGCAATTCATCTGTCGTGTTCTGAGTTCAAATTCCACCAAGGTTGACTTTGCCTTTCATCCTTTCAGGGTCAATAAAATGAGTATCTGTTGAGTACTGGGATTCATGTAAATGATTTACACCCTTCCCCGAAATTGCTGGCCTTGTGCCAAAATTTGAAACCAATATTTAGGGGAGACATCATCTGGATGTAAGAACCACTGCCTACTCACACCAAACTGCCAAAACCTTCTTAGCAGTGGGTAAATAGATGTAAAACAGTAATAATATAGAAATTCTCTATGAAAAGATTTCAACTGTGGTGGGAAATTAATGGGGATTTAAAGGGATCTACCACTTGATATTGGTATTTTTGTTTAGCCCTAAGTCAGCCTTGACTGAACAAAAGCAAATATAGTCCAGCCATTACCATCTTGTCTTTTATTCAGATAGTGTATCTAGAGTTACATTGTCCTCATTTTTGTCTTTCACTTTTTAAGTTAGTAAGGTGGAATTTGGAGAGAGATTTTGCTGTTATTTCTGAAAGGTTTAGCAACCACATACAGGCGCTCTAGTTAATTTATGTTGGAGATGTGAGATGTCACAGTGATAAGGACATGAGATGTATATAAAAGTGACATGTATTAACAGTGGAAGGTAACTGTGGCAAAAGTAGGACTAAGGATAACAGTGGAAAAAAGAGGCGAGACTAGCTTTCAGGGTGTCAGTCTCCACAAATAACACACCAATATTGTAGAGTACACTAGTTATCTCTATATAGTAGTAGTTGATAAAAAATATTGGCTGGCTGGCCGGTTGGTTGGTTGGCTGATTTCTCCAGTCACGATTTACACAATATAGAGAGAGGAGGAATAGAGTACAAGAGAGTTAATATATGAGATGAAGGATGAGTAAACATATTGGTTTGTTAGCAGGCAATGAGTAAAAGAAAACCTCACATCCATGCACACACTGTGAGAGAGAAAGAATCATAGAAACTGAGGGGAGGAGGAAATAACAAAGTAGTTATGGGAGGAAATCAAATTTTGCAGAGATAAGGTTTTTAATGGAGTAGATTGTAATTATATTGACTACATTTAGGAAAATAAGAGCATATCTCTCTTTTCCTCTTTTACTTGTTTCAGTCATTTGACTGCGACCATGCTGGAGCACCGCCTTTAGTCGAGCAAATCGACCCCAGGACTTATTCTTTGGAAGCCTAGTACTTATGCTATCGGTCTCTTTCGCCGAACCGCTAAGTTACGGGGACGTAAGCACACCAGCATCGGTTGTCAAGCGATGTTGGTGGGACAAACACAGACACAAACACACACATATATACACATATACATATATACGATGGGCTTCTTTCAGTTTCCGTCTACCAAATCCACTCACAAGGCTTTGGTCGGCCCGAAGCTATAGTAGAAGACACTTGCCCAAGATGCCACACAGTGGGACTGAACCCGGGACCATGTGGTTGGTAAGCAAGCTACTGACCACACAGCCACTCCTGCGTCTATATATATTGTTAATATACAAATGAGAAATTTGTCTTATTTAATATTATTTTAAGGTAATAAATATTTTATTGTTGAAAATTAGTATTCCTATCATCATTTTGTACAAGCACCAAGAAATTTAATAAAATTTAAATTATAATATTTATAAATAAACCATATTTCTTGATGTTACCCATGATGGCAAAAGTGTATTTTCAAAATTACTCATCATTTGACAGGAAACATTCTAATAATAATATCATAAATAAAAAGGTTAAAAAAAAAACAGGGAAAATGAAAGTAGAGTACATACATTTCCAAGGTTACCTGATTGAGCAACTTGTATTTGGAAAGGGGGCTGAATGATATGTCCTCCTGTAAAAAGAATATTAATTTATATGATTAGACAAAGCATCACTGGTTCAAATCTCATTACTATTAAGTTGTGGCCCTGAAACAAACAAACAAACCAGTGATTCTCAACGTGGAGCCTGGGAAAATTGTGGTCCAGTGTGGTGGCATAGTCACCAGGCACAAGGTTCTCATTAAAGTGATTCACTTTTTTCTTAGTCAATAATGCCCTTTTTTTGTGTACTCAGTACTTAATAAAAGAATTACTGGAAGATAGTAAATCAATAGAACCACTTGTATGATGGCGATGCTTGCTTCCAACTAATTATTTGACTCATGACCCAATGAGCACCCACTTTACTATATAATATATTAAGTAATATGTAGTAAAAAAGGCAGAGCTGTCACTCACAAGCAAGTATGACTTGGTAGTGAGTATAAACCTTTCACTAACTGTTTCAGGTGCTTTTATAATTGTGAGTAGATACAAGCACCCTCTTGGCCCTGCCTCCCTTTGACCCAGGAGAACATTTACAATGTGATATCTGAAGTGAGAGAGTATGGAGAGAGGTGACTGCACCAATAGTTGGCTGGTAACTCACTTCAGCTGAGTAAAATTATTAATGTATTGAATAATTGTGATAAAATATTTAAAATAAAGATGATTTTTTTCTAACCACCAGTGGGGCATACATTTTTCTGGAAAGTTGTAGTGGAGCCTGGGGAAAAATAAGTTGGGAAACACTGCACTAAACCAAATCCCATTTGCTACTCCACAGTTGAGTGGTTAGCAGTAATAGAAGGCATTCATTCAGATGTAAAAGTTACTGTTAACACTACCACCGGCTACCTTGGGTGTGGGTAACAGAATCCATTCAGTTGCAAGCATTAACCTTTTTCACATCGAAATCAGATATATCCACTCAAAATTTCATTAGTCCTAACAGTGGGAAGCAGTTTTATACAGCAATCTATCTTTTTTGAAAAATGTCATATTCGAAACTATTTTCAGTCAAGATATGTCAAGTTCATTAAGGACAACATGGTTTGCAGAAAATACCAGTTCTATTTTTGATAGATATTTAACATTGTCACTGGAATCTTTTATCTTTTACTTGTTTTAGTTAAGGGCTTTTAGAGAAGGGGCTGCACCAGTAGTTGGCTGGAAACTCACTTCAGCTGAGTAAACTGCAGTGATATGAAATTAAGCACCTTGCTCAATGACGCGTTGCACTGCTTAGTCCCGAAATTGAACCCATGACCTTATGAAGCTGAGGTCAGCACCCTAATCCCAAGACCACATGCTTGTAATAGACGTGGCTAAATTACCTTGACTCAGCACAACTGGGAAACCATCTCCTGAAAGTTGTATTTGGGCAGTCTGTTGAGCAGCCTGTTGTGCTTGAGCTACCTGCACTTGTGGAGCAGGTGTGGTAGCAGGTTGTGGTTGCAACTGCTGTGTTTGTTGCTGCACTTGCTGCTGCTGTTGTTGCTGCTGCTGCTGCTGCTGCTGCTGTTGTTGTTGTTGTTGCTGCTGCTGCTGCTGTTGTTGCTGTTGCTGTTGTTGCTGCTGTGCTTGTTGTGACTGGGATTGTTGCTGCTGCACTTGTGGAGATTGCTGCTGTTGTTGGGTTGTTTGTTGTGGTTGTTGTTGCTGCTGTTGCTGCTGCTGCTGTTGTTGTTGTT
>NC_068988.1:83734958-83738609 GCF_001194135.2 Octopus bimaculoides
ATCAACGGAACAGCCTGCTCGTGAAATTAACGTGCAAGTGGCTGAGCACTCCACAGACACGTGTACCCTTAACGTAGTTCTCGGGGATATTCAGCGTGACACAGTGTGACAAGGCTGACCCTTTGAATTACAGGCACAACAGAAACAGGAAGTAAGAGTGAGAGAAAGTTGTGGTGGAAGAGTACAGCAGGGTTCGCCACCATCCCCTGCCGGAGCCTCGTGGAGCTTTAGGTGTTTTCGCTCAATAAACACTCACAACGCCCGGTCTGGGAATCGAAACCATGATCCTATAACCGCGAGTCTGCTGCCCTAACCACTGGGCCATTGCGCCTCCACATCCACACATCACTAGGTTGAATAAAGTTTTTTTAGATTTTCACTAATAATTTACGGCAACTTAGATCTCCATGTTATATCATTAATTTGATACAATTTGTTGTCCAGTTGTTGCTGAATTGTTTATTCTTTACTTTACAGCTTTGATAATGAGTGGCGAAAAAATTGCAATTAGAGCTACTTGTAAAAAGGACAAAGTTTAAGGACAGTAGCAAAAGAAATTAATCATGTGGAAGATCCAGGAACTGTCAACGAACATGTGACACAAAACTGGTTCAGATGTTTCAAGGAAGGTGACACCAGCCTCGAAGACAAACCAAGGTTAAGGAAACATTCTGTTGTGGAAGATAAGGCCTTGCTTGAAATGAGTGGACAACTGCCAAGTACAAACACTTGTACATTGTCAGCAGATTTTGGTCCTTTACAAAACACTATCAATTGGCACCTCCATAAGCTTAGACTTGTGAACAGACACTGTCAAGAAGCTCCTCGTGAATTGTCCAATGACTGGCTCAACAATTCTTTTATTCTTTTATTTGTTTCAGCCCTTTTGACTGTGGCCATGCTGGAGCACCACCTTGAAGGGTTTAGGTCAAACAAATCGACCCCAGGACTTAATTTTTTAAACCTAGTACTTATTCTATCGGTCTCTTTTGTAGAACCACTAAGTTATGGGGATGTAAACACACTGACACCGGTCGTCAAGTGATGATGGGGAAACAAACACAGACACAAAGACACACACACACACATAGGTATACACACATATATATACACAATGGGCTATAGTAGAAGATACTTGCTGAAGGTGCCATGCAGTGGGTCTGAACCTGAAACCATGTGGTTGGGAAGCAAGCTTCTTACTACACAGTCAAACTTGTGCCTATGTTGTACATTTGCAAACAACTGCTGGCAAATCTTTAAGATGCCCATTTTTGGCATAAAATTGTAACTGGACATGAAAAATGGATCTACTTTCATAACCCTAATAAGAGAAATCAGTGGCTTTGTTCCAGCCAGGCTTCAGAACCTGTTGTCAAACAAGGGCAGTTTGAACAGGTCATGTGTTTGGTGGAATTTTGATGGGGAGCTACACTTTGAATTTGTCCCAGATGGTCATGCTGTGAATGCTAACCATTATGTTCAATAACTGCAGTGAGCGTATGATACTTTGAAAGCCTGCTACCAGGTATGGATCAATCAAAGACACACACTCCTATAGCATAACAATGCCCCAGCACACACTGCCAATGTGAACAGGAACTTGAGGGGTTTTAAGTGCTGCCTACAGTCAAGACCTTATTACCCTTTTCAAGCCATGGCTCATTTCCTGTGCAGATGGAGGTTCAACAATATGAATAAGTTTGAAAACAGATGCAGGGAGTTTTTGCCTCAAAATCAACCAAATGGTATAAGCATGGAATTGAATTTCTTGCACAATGATTGCAATGGACAATAGAATATGATCGGATGCATTTTGATGAATAAATGCTTTTCGTATGTACAAAAATCTTTTGGCTCAACCTGGTAAACTGCCTTCAATTCAAATTTATTCATGAAACTAAATTATTTCAGTTACTAACTTTATAGTAGGGCCTTCAATAGGCAATGGTGACCATGCATCCGTGCATACATATATAGGACTAAGCAAGATTTTTTGAGGAAGACTAGCATTTACCCATGCATTTAAGTTTCTTCTGTATACACCACTGATGCTTTGACTTGAGTCAAAAGTGTCATCATAGTTATTGCTGTCAGAACACAAAGAGCCAGGATAGATACTTCAAGGTATCTTGCTTGATCTTCTAACAGTTCTGCCAACCCACTGCAATGCACTGGACTGGCATACTTTGTAAATATAACTGAATTTGCTTTCTTTTTTAGATATTACTTTTCATCTATGTTCCAACCACAATGGAATAGCTGGGATGGGTCATTTTCTTTTCTTTTCTTTTTTTTTTGCTGGAACAACTATTTTTAAAGGCACCCCTAGCTGTAGAAACTATGCCAAACAAGACAATGTAGAGATCGCCGCAGCCCTTTGGTTTGTTAGATCCTGTCAACCTGTCCAACCCACATTAGCATAGAAAACAGGTGTTAAACAATGATGAAGGTGATAATAATGATGAGGAAGAGGAGGAGGAGTCACCAACGGTATGATGTATGAAGATGACGGTGATGATGATGATGACGATGATGATGCCCTTGCCTACTGCTAACCACTCAACTACATTATCTATTGTATCCTTCTTAAGTTGGTAATGTATGTCTTGAGAGAAATTTCATTTCCATATGTAGCAAATCAAATGACCACAAAGAAGCTACTTTGTTGACTTCTTATGTTGCTTGTTGTTTAGTCCCAGGTTTAATCTTCACTGAGCTGACCTATCCTCAAAGGCATTCCAGACATGATTTAGATATGGCATGTGTAAGACCTAGAAGAAATTACATAAAGCAGCAGCAGTAGCAGTAGTAGTGAGACAAATGAAAGAAATCAGTAGAGGAAATGCTTACCTGCCGTTTTGGTGGTTTCAGTTCATCTCGGGGAACAATGTCAATCAGGAAATCAAACTGGTCAAATTTGGTAATAGCCATTGCAATATCATTTCGCTGTGGATGATAAAAGAAAATCAAAAACTATGTCAATATACTATCCATATATGGGCATAGCTATGTGGTTAAAAAGCTTGTTTCCCAACCATGTTGTTTTGGGTTCAGTCCCACTGTGTGGCAAGTTGGGTAAATGTCTACTGCTATAGCCCCAGGTCAACTCGTAGAGGGAAACTAAAAGCTCATTGTATATCTATGTGTGTGTGTATGTGTACATGTGTATGTGTGTGTGTGTGTGTGCATGCATGTGCCCATGCCTTGATATTATGTGATAGATGTAAATAAAGTGTCACTGTCATATGAGTGGTGGTGTTCATTTCCAGCCTTCTGAAAGGTACATGTCTAAGCATGGGAAAAATATTACCTTGCTTGGAAACAGGTGAGGGTTGGCAACAGGAAAAGCATCTGGCTGTAGAAAATCTGCCTCAACAAATTATGTCTGATCTGTGCATGCACTGAAAATTGGGTGTTATGATATATATATATACATATGCCCTAACTCTTCGAAACACCAGTGTTATAATGGTGGCAGCTGATGAAGGAAATGTTCTCTATGTGGCCTGTGTGTTTTCTGTACCCTGTTTATCATTTTGTCCATGTTTTTTTGCAACGTCATGTACCCAGATATGCATCTATATATACATGTAGATGAAGGTATGTACATACATGTACATATATATGCATATACTCATATATTATTTATAT
>NC_068988.1:83739266-83743128 GCF_001194135.2 Octopus bimaculoides
TAATGGTGTTTACATACCGAAGGGCTTGGTAAAAATTATTAATTGTTGATTTATTAATAAATTAATAAATTGATAAACCTTTACCCTTTTAATTGTAATATATATATATATATATATATCATTATCATCATCGTTTAACGCCCGCCTACCATGATAGCATGGGTGGGATGGTTTCAAATGAGCTGGGCAGACAGAAGCCTGCACCAGACTTCTGTGTCTGTTTGGCAGGATTTTTATTGCTGGATGCTCTTCTTAACACCAACCACTCAGTAAAGTGGATTTAGTGCTTTTTATGTGGCACAAGCACAGGCAAGGTCAGTTTTGGCAAGTTTTTTCCAGCTGGATGCCATTCCAAACACCAACCACCTTACAGTGTGGACTGGGTGCTTTTTACATGGCACCAGCACTGACGGGGGTCACCAAATACTTGCAAGGCAAAAGAAAAAAAAAACTTTCAAGCAGGGAGGGGGCATTGGAGGAGGTGATCTTGTGTTGGATGATGAAAGGTCATAGTGGGACAGAAACTGGTGTCTTGCTGTAGAGGAAGTACAAGGTTACCTGGCCAGGGAGGAGGGGAGAGAGAGAGATAAATCAGGAATGAAGACAGAAACAGGTGCGCTACCGCAAAGGAAATACATGGTTACCAACCCGAGGGAAGTGCAGGAGAAGGAGAGAGAGTGGGAGACAGCTGGATAGAGATGGCAGCAAAATGCCGGGCATACTCACAAGGGGCGGAGATCAGAATATAAATGGGATGATTGAGTAAAGGAAGAGAAAGATATAGATGGTGGCAAGTTCCAGGATAGTGTGAAGGAAGTGTGATTAAAGAGTGCAGAGGAAGGGGAGTGAGTGGCGAAAACCTAGGTATATATAGAGTTGGTGGGGCTACTGGATAGCAATGATACAGAGGAACAGGGTTGTGAGGACAGGATTGGGGAGTGAGAGCTAGGCATAGAGTATGAAGGAGGAAATGTGAGGGAGAGAAGAGATGTGGAGATGTAGATTGGTTCGTTGGAGTAGAGTGAGTGAGAAGTTTTCTTGTTAAGTGTGGGTGAGACACATAGCATTTCTAGAACTCAGTTTCGCTGATGTAGGCAGGTCTTCTCTAGAACTTCATATTGCTAGACATCTTGGTCCAGTGTCATTTCCTCCATGAGGCCCAACATCCTGAGATCAGTCCTTATCACTTCATCCCACATCTTCCTGGGTCTCCCTCTTTCACAGGTACCATCCACTTTCAGTGACCAGCACTTCTTTATGCAGCTGTCCTCATTCATACGCATCACATGTCCAAACCAACGTATTCTTCTCTCTTACATCCTACATTTGATACCTCTTATGCCCAATTTTTCTCTAAATACATTTGCACTTTGCCATACATGTGCACTGATGTTGCACCACCAACAGAGCATACTACCTTCATTTCTCTCCAATCTACACATGTCTTCTCCATTCAGAGCCCATGTCTCACTACCATGGAGTATAACCTTTTGCACAAATGCATCATATAGTCTGCCTTTCACTCTGAGAGAGAGAGAGTCCTTGTGTTGCCAACATAGGTAATAGCTCTCTGAACTTCCTCCACCCAATTCTTATTCTAGAAACAATACTTTCAGAGCATCCTCCACCATTGCTAATTTGGTCACCCAGGTAATGGAAACTATCTACAACCTCAAGGATGTGGCAAATGCTCAGGAGCAGGGGAAAAAACTACAAGTAGTTGATAGCTTTCATTACCTAGGTGACCAAGTCAGTAGTGGAGGTGGATGCTCTGAAAGTGTAGCTGCTAGAATAAGAATAGCCTGGACAAAGTTCAGTGAACTCCTACCTCTGCTGGTGACAAAGGGACTCTCGCTCAGAGTAAAAGGTAGACTGTATGATGCATGTGTGCGAACAGCCATGCTACACAGCAGTGAAACATGGGCTGTGACTACTGAGGACATGCGTAAGCTCGCAAGGAATGAAGCGAGTATGCTCTGCTGGATGTGTAATGTCAGTGTGCATACATGACAGAGTGTAAGTGCCCTGAGTGAAAAGTTGGACTTAAGAAACATCAGATGTGGTGTGCAAGAGAGACACTGCGCTGATACGGTCATGTGCTGCGAATGGAAGAGGACAGCTGTGTGAAAAAGTGTCACACCCTAGCAGTAGAGGGAACCTGTGGAAGAGGTAGACCAGGAAGACATGGGATGAGGTGGTGAAGCACAACCTTTGAACATTGGGCCTCACCGAGGCAATCACAAGTGACTGAGCTCTTTGGAGATATGCTGTGCTTGAGAAGACCCGGCAAGCCAAGTGAGACCATAACCATGGCCTATGCCAGTGCAGCATAACCAGTTCATTTAAGAGTATACTTCAATCATTGGGCAATAAACTGCAATTTCGAAGACCCGTCGAGGCAAGTGTCATTGATACTTGTGCCAGTGGCACATCAAAAGCACCATTCGAGCATGATCATTGCCAATGCCGCCTGACTTGCTCCCGTGCCGCTGGCATGTAAAAAGCACCATTCAAACATGGTCGATGCCAGTACCACCTGACTGGCTGTCATGCTGGTGGCACATAAAAAGCACCCACTACACTCTTAGAGTGGTTGGCGTTAGGAAGAGCATCCAGCTGTAGAAACTTTGCCAGATCAGATTGGAGCCTGGTATAGCCTTCTGGCTTGCCAGCCCATAGTCAAACTGTCCAACCCATGCCAGCATGGTAAGTGGACGTTAAACGACAATGATGATGATGATCATCATCATCATCCTGGACAAGTGAATTCTACTATAGCCTTGGGCCAGCCAATGACATGTTAGAGATGTGTGCATGAGTGTGTACATGTATATATGTGTATGTATATGTCTGTGTTTGTTGTCATATGTTTACATACTGACACTATTTGAGCAATAATGTAAACTATTTGTTTACATCTCATTTAACCCTTTCATTACCATACTTCTGTTGGAAGTATGGTGACAAGAACATTGCTCTTGTTTCAGTTTATTTGAAAATAATGAAGAATTTAATTAATTACTTTTTTCCTTATTAAGCCGGTGGTTGAAGCATAAATTAACATGAAATTATGGTGGAAGGCTTTAATTTAGATCACTTTAAAACAGGCACCTTATATCATACAACTGGGGATGGTCTTGGGTGGATTACCATCATAAGGGTTAAGCAATATGACTTGCAGCTTGGCGGTTTTGCTATGTAAAGACTAGTGGAATAAAAATATCTTACTTAAAAGACAAGGATTAGTGACAGGAATAGCCATAGAATACTGGCAATAATAATTGTCCTACCAAGAAACAGCTGTATGGAGATCTCCAGCCTGTCTCCACCATTATAAAGGAAATGTGCTTGCATTTTGCATGACATTGCTGGTGAGCTAAACAAGAGCTGGTAGTTCCTAATTTAATTATTTTCAACAGTTGTTTCATTAGGAATAAACATCATTAATTCCATAATTATAATCATGCAATTATGGACTTAATGAAATAACAGTTGAAAGTAATTAAATTAGGAAGTATCTGTGAAGCTTATACTTTTCTGCCTATAGTCGCAGGAGTGGCTGTGTGGTAAGTAGCTTGCTTACCAACCACATGGTCCCGGGTTCAGTCCCACTGCGTGGCATCTTGGTCAAGTGTCTTCTACTATAGCTTCAGGCCGACCAAAGCCTTGTGAGTGGATTTGGTAGACGGAAACTGAAAGAAGCCCGTCGTATATATGTATATATATATATATATATATATGTATGTGTGTATGCGTTTGTATGTCTGTGTTTGTCCCGCCAACATCGCTTGACAACCGATGCTGGTGTGTTTATGTCCCCGTAACTTAGCGGTTCAACAAAAGAGACCGATAGAATAAGTAC
>NC_068988.1:83743170-83768690 GCF_001194135.2 Octopus bimaculoides
AAAATATTTATTTTTCATCCCCTTTCGAAATTATCCCTACTTTTTGTGGTATGTAGTCTTGCTGCTATTTCTAGCGGGTTAGATGTCCTATTACAGGCATCTCTGTATTTTAAATGAATAACACATAGTCTATTGACTGTTTTTTACCCTTGCTAGGCCACTGGTGGTAAATAAAATTTCTAAAATTCTTTTACTACCCTGTATTTTATTAATATATATATATATATATATAATTTAGAGAAAAGAACTAAAATTCATGAACTCATCCATGAAAATCCATTATATACTGTGAAACTTAATTTAATTTTAATTTTTGATAAATTGAATTTAATTGAGTTTTTACCTGAAAATTTGGATTTTTATCCCTAATATTATTGTTATTATTACTATTATTATTATTATTATCATTATTATATATATGCATACACACACATGTACATATGCATATAGATGTATATATACACACACACACAAATGCACATACTCTATTGTAAATACGTGTGTGTGCTTGTAACTTACTTGTAATGTTCTCCGTTTGTTATCTTCTGTGTGTATCCATGCTCTCAAAGAAAGTTCACTAATGAATATTTCTGCAGCCTTAGCAAAGAGGACGGGTGCTTCAGCACTGATCATCTGAGAATAAAGCCAGCAGCACAAATAAGCAATGGAAACATAAATGAAAAAAAAACCCAAAAAAACCAACAAATGCAGTGATAAATATGTTTCTACATTTCTTTAGTATTGACACCAATTTTTAGCTAATAAAGATTTCTTAATAAGGTACATGACCTAAGATTTAGCTATATGCGCAAAGTTGACTTAATAAAAACCATTAATTGATGTCAAATTTATTTTACTGAACTCC
The DNA here is from genome assembly GCF_001194135.2 of Octopus bimaculoides. Classification (NCBI taxonomy): domain Eukaryota; kingdom Metazoa; phylum Mollusca; class Cephalopoda; order Octopoda; family Octopodidae; genus Octopus; species Octopus bimaculoides. The sequence continues at coordinate 83,744,036 of NC_068988.1, forward strand.
AAAAAGACAACAGGTAAAGCTGACTTTAGCAGGATTTGAACTTAGAACATAAAGAGATGTAAATGAATGTCACAAAATATTTTATTTGCAACCTATTACCTTTATTAATATAATATCAATAATGATTTCTATCCACAAGGCCACACATTTTGGAAGAAAGTAAAAATCAATTTTATTTTTGCATTTAAAGCCTTAAATACTACAAATTGTTACTCTTTTTCTCTCTCTCTCTTTCTCTTGTTAGTGAGATGCTGATCCAAGTACAGTTATTGACATTAAGGAAATAGGAATTTGATACAGTGTACACAATGGAAACCATTAGTTCACAAGATTTGTAGTGGAATCACGGGCAAGCTGACACAGAAAACTTTATATACCACGGATACTCAAGAATAATTATCAGGAAGAAAACAAAAAATAATAATTTGAATGCATGAAGAGTTTTCCTAAAAATAACTGATAGCTTCTGTCATCTAGATAACATTATTAGCAGTTGAATAGGGTGTTCTGAAAGCATAGAAACAGAAAAAGAACTGAGTCAAAATGTCCAGGGAGCTATTACTTCTGCAACAAAGGAATTCTCAGTCCAAGTGAAGTGCAATATTTTATGGTAGCAAATCACGAATACTGGCTGTAGATGTGTAAAGGTTAGAAAAACATGAAGCAAGCACACATACCACTGGCTATCTAATGTTCATACAACATTGATACTTTTAGTTTATCAACCACAAAATGATAAAATACAAATATCACTCATCCAGATTTGAACTCATACCACTAGAAAATGTGTCTAATAATACTCTACAAAGTTTTTCATACACAGCGAAATAATAATAATTTTTTCTTGGAAAACAATAACTGTGACTATGACTGACAATAAAAAAGATTATGATTATGTTGAACTAACTTTAACATCTTCATCAAGTTTCATGATTTTCTTTATCCTTGCCAGAGGAAGTTCTTGACTCTTGAATTCATTCTAGGAAAGAAAAACAAAATCATTAGAAAGAAAGATAGGGGTTAAAAGAAAATGCTTCACTCCATAAAAAAATGAATTTAAACACTAGCATTCAAACAAACTAAAATCTAGAATTGTTTAATCCCTTAAAGTTTTCCCTTAACTCTCTCATGCAGGTTGTCTTATTCACCTACAGCTAAATCCCAGAGACTCAACACACATGTTTGGCCAGACAATAACTGAAAATCCCTTGTTGTGCTTCCATAGTAGGCCTTAGACTACACAAGAACACTATCACTACCATCACCACTACAACTGCTGTATCTGAAATAGCAGCAAAATTTGCCTCGAATCTTAAGCACACTAAGTCTCCCACTCAAATATGTTGTTGTTGCTGTTAAGCTCTTGACCAACAGTAATTAAATAAACCTATAATTAAAGATGTTCTAGCAGTGCTCATCCTATCTTTTTTTCACTAGTGTATGCATTAATATGTGGTTTCCTTCTTTAACCCTTGGAACCCAAGAATATATTTTAACAGGCCCAATTTCATTTGACTACATCCTTGGAAGATGCAAAAGTGAGTGACCACATTGTTTTGTATTTACAGCTGAAAACAATGATGCTTTTGGTAATTAGTGAGCCAGAAACATAAACCCATGTGTTGTCTATTCCAGTGAGTATAGTCAAATGAATTTATAACCATTAACCTTTTCGTTACCAACCCGGCTGAAACCGGCTCTGGCTCTGTAGTACAAATGTTTTGTTTTCGTAAGTTTTGAATTAAAATCTCCCACCAAACCTTAGTCACAATTTATGTTCTTAACACTAGCTTAATGATAACTAAGTTATTTTACTAAATATTTTGCTATATTTAAAATAACTGAAAGAAATATAGAGCATCTCAAAGTAATTATGGTAACGAAAGGGTTAAAGCATACTTGTGGTTTCACAGGGATAAGACAATGGAGTATGATTTGAGGGAGACTTAATTGTTATTTCTGGAAAGTCAAACAATAACATATATACTTGTATATTTGGTTTGGTGCTGCATGGTACTGAGTGTAGATGTGCAGAGGCTAGAGATAACATCCTGGCAAAGGTAATACACAGTACAGAAGACCATATAACCCCTTTGTTATCATATTTCCATTAAAATACACTTTTGTGTCAGTTGATTTTGACAATAATGAAGAATTTATCAAAATAACTTTGTTGCTATTAAACTATTGTTCGGAATATAAATTAACATACACTTTAAAACAGAACCAGAGGTAGTCTCAGGCAGATTGGTATCAAAAAGGTTGAAAGTTGATGATGATGCACATGTACACAAAATTTTACCCAACTGTAATAGGATGTCATTAAAAAGAAGTGTGATATTCACGCATGAGATCAAAAGTTTTGAAGGAGGGGGTCTACTTGATATCATTGACCCCAGTATTCGACTAGTATTTTATTTTATTGAACACGGAGGGATGAAAAGTGGCGCCGACCTCAGTAGGATCTGAACTCAGAATGTGAAGAGTTGGAACAGATACTGCAAAGCATTTTTACCAACACTCTTATGATTCTGCTAATCCACCAGCATTAAAATAAATATTCTTTCTACTATAGGCACTAGGCCAGTAGTTTTGGTGGAAGAGTATTCAATTACATGACCCCTGGGACTTATTCAGCCAGCATGCTGCCTTCAGCCTTATAATGGTTTCTCATTTAGGCATAAGACCAGAGTTTTGAGGGAGGTGGGTTGTCAATACCAATGACCCAAGTAAGAGACTGGTACTTTTTTTATCTCCACCAGAGAGATGAAAGTCCTAAATTGACCTTGGAAGGTTCTGGTCTAAGAACAAAAATAATCAGAACACATACACAAAGCATTTTGTCCAATGCCCTAAAGATTCAACCTATCTTTCTACTGAATTGATATAATAACACTTCCTTTCAACAATTTATTTCTATGTATGTAAACATAGGCAGAGAATGGCTATGTAGTTAAGAAGTTCACTTGGCAGCCATGTGATTCTGAGTTCAACTTTACATTTAATAAAAACACACACACACACACACACATACACACACACACAAATGTGTTCATGCACACACAATTTATCATAGCAAAATACTGTTTAAGAATGACAGACAATTCCATCCATCTTTCCTACCTACTATTCCTAAGAGGGGTCATGGAGGTAGAATCCTCAGCACTTCCTCCGTAGGGTCCTACCAGAAGCAACATCATTCTGGCTGGAGTCCCAAGCATGACCAACTGAGACCAAGGATATTATCCGACCATGACGGAGGATTAATAACCATAAAAGTTATCAATATTCACTAATTAATCAGTATTTATCACAATGTATCAGATACACAAGTATATTATCACAAATATAAGTTTTAAAAAAAAGAAAAAAAAAGAAAAACTACAACAATGTCAAAAAACACATGCCCATCACCTGTGTCATCTTTTTGATTCCTTCTAAACTATGGGGCCAAAATGTCTGTAACATTGTTGTGGCTTCATTTGAAATTCCTGAAGTTGCACTTCCCGTAGGTTGGTAGACAGGATCATTTCCTGACATGATTTACCTGAATAATAATAATAATAATAATAATAAAAATAATAAATAAATAAATAAACATACAAAATCTGTGTCATTCATAATAAAAAAATATTAGACAGTTAAGACAATTGACCACATCATGTCTGGCTCTACTAGCCACAACCCTCTTCTTAAGCAAGACACTTTCTATTAACATCCTACCTCAAACAGTATACTCTCTGTAAGCAAAGCATGCTCCAAACAATCACAATACAATAAAATATCACAACATATACTCCTACATGACCAATATCTGACACTACAACAATTCACACATTTTACACAGCTGCTACCCATTAATATAATGCAATTGACATATTCAGACTCCACACAATCACCATCTGCTACACCTGAAATATATAACACCGATCACACACCACAGACTGACTCTATAGAAACACCACTCTACTAAATAACACAACTTGCATACCTTGAAACAATTAAACCCAATCCTACAACAATGTAAAATTGATGTGGTATATACAAAGATACTTCTATATTTCCATAGACAATACTCCAGGAGACTATATTCTGTGTGTGCTGCATAACCCATCGAAAATGGCAAATTCATTATAAATATTAACCTTATTCATTAATATAATCAGAAGAGGGCAGCCTCAGTGCTCTGCTGTTTGCCCTCCGACCACCTATACCGGAAGTCTTTCCCCTGAGAACTGCTAACGGTTTACTATACGGAATGCTTCCCCCTCCATCCCTACCTAGTGTCTATCTCCTGTTGAATGTAGTGATTATGTAGCAAATAAAATGATGGTGTAGTGTATGCAGGTTGAAGGCGATTGTATGTTTACGAGATCTGCCAAATGTGAGCCTTCTTTTCTGATGCATAATGCTGCTGTCACCCTCCCAGGGTCTTGCTGGCCCACACCTTCCACACCCTCAGAGTTGGCACATTGAAAGGTAGGTCTGGTGAGATTGTTGAGATGCTTGAAGGGAGACGTGTTGTGCTGCATCCAAGGTGGAGAGGAAGTTCTATGAGGTTCCTCACAAACAAAGAATGCTGCACCCAGTGTAAACTATGAACACGTAAGAGGTGCAGTGGAATCCCAGGTAGATTAATAAATAAAGTAGTTTTTTTTTATATGGCAGATGTGCAGGAACAATAAGCACTAAGAGCACATGGGAATAAGATTTTCTCAAATGCGAGGAGGCTTTCTTGAGGTTGTAAATAGTTTCTGTTACCTAGGTGACCAAATTAGCAATGGTGGAAAATGCTCTGAAAGTATTGTTTCTAGAATAATTGGGTGGAGGAAGTTCAGAGAGCTATTACCTCTGCTGGCAATAAAAGGAGTGAAAGTTAGACTATATGATGCTTGTGTGTGAACGGCTATACTCCATGGTAGTGAGACATGGGCTCTGAATGCAGAAGTCATATGTAGACTGGAAAAAAATGAAGGTAGTATGCTCCATTGGATGTGCAACATCAGTGCACATGTATGGCAAAGTGCAGATGTATTTAGAGAAAAGTTGGGCATAAGAGGAATCAAATGTAGCATGCAAGAGAGAAGACTACGTTCCATCTACACATAACAAAACTTTTCCTTCATCCTACCCCAAGAAACCAATCTACATGTCCACATCCCTTTATTGTATTCCTCCTTCATAGGCTATGCCTAGCTCTCATTCCCCAATCCTGTCTTCACGGTCCTGTTCCTCTGTATCATTGTTATCTGGTAGTCCCTTCCAACTCCACATATACTCAGGTCTTTTGCCACACTTGCACTCTTTAATCACTTCTTTCGCAATATCCTGCTACTTGTATTATGGCATTTGACCAGGGTATACTGTTTTTCTCTGTCTTTTGCCACACTTGCACTTTTTAACCTCACTTCCTTTGCAATATCCTGCCACTTATATTATGGCGTTCAAACCTCAAGGTATGCCCTGGCACTTGCCACCATCAATATCTCTCTCTTCCTTTACTCAACCACCCCATTTATATTCTGATCTGTCTCTTGTGAGTATGCCCAGCATTTTGCCGTCATTTCTATCCTGCTATCTCCCACTCTCTCTCCTCCTGCACTTCCCTCAGGTTGGGTAACCATGTATTTCCTTTGTGGTAGCACACCTGTTTCTGCAGGTAACCTTGTACTTCCTCTACAGCAAGACACCTGTATTTGTCTTACTATAACCTTTTCATCATACAACACAAGATCACCTCCTCCAATGCCTCCTCCCCACTTAAAAGTTTTTTTTTTGTCTTGCAAGTACTTGCTTGTGCCATGTAAAAAGCACTAAGCCCATTTTGTTGAGTGGTTGGTGTTAGGAAGGGCATCCAGCTGTAAAAATCCTGCCAAAACAGTCACAGAAGTCTGGTGCAGGCTTCTGCCTGGATGGCTCTTGTGAAACTGTCCCACCCATGCTAGCATGGAAGGCGGATGTTAAACGATGATGATGATGATGGAACACTGTTGGGGTTGGGGGCATGGGTATACCCCTTGCTGAGAAATGGGTTGATAAGGTAATCAAGGTGGTCAGAATACTTAATACTTAAGCTTAGACTAGTGCTGCAGCATGGATTAGCAACCATTATCTTGGCTTATGCTCCTTAGCCAGGGCTACCTGATGAATAGAAAGACTGATTTTTATGACACCTTCTTGCAGACTACTTCAGCGACGAATGACAGGGACCTTCTCTTTGTGGCTGGCAACTTCAACAGGCATGTTGGACAGCATCCAAGGAGCTTCCATGGTGTACACGGTGGATACGGATTTGGTTCCTGCAATGAGGCGGGAACCTGGCTGCTGGAGTTCTGTGATGCAAATGATCTTATGATCTGTAATATTAACTTCAGGAAACCTGCTAGTCACCTGTTCACCTACCAGTCTGTTGAGCACACTAGTCAGATTGACTACATTCTTGCCAGGAAACGGGTAAGATGGCTACTTATAAATGCCAAAACTTTCCCAGGTGAAGAATGCACCCCACAACATAGGTTAGTAGTTAGTGACTTCAGGAGCAGGGCTAAATGGCTGCCTAGATGACCAGCATGGAAAAGAAGGGTCAGAGACATTACTTGAAGCTTTTGACGAAAAAGAGGATATATAGCATCACATAATGTGGAGGACAACTGGAGGTTCCTACAGGACAACCTGTTGAGGTCCACTGACCAGATCTGTGGCTAGTGCAAAGTCCCCTCTTGACCTAAGGTAATGTGGTGGTGAAACAATGTAGTTGACAGTGCCATTAAGGAAAAGAAACAGGCATGGAAAGACTAAGTGCGGTGGTAGCAAGGAATGATATCATTGCCAGAAGGGAAGCTAGGAAACAGGTTTACTCAGCCAGGAGAGAAATGTGTCCGCATAGATGATGGCTCACTTGCATTTAATGATGCTGCAAGGAGAGAGACTTGTAGATGCTATTATGAAAGGTTGCTAAATGAAGAGAATGAATGGGAGAAAGAGAGTCTGCTGAATGTTGTCCCAACAGAGGGACCAGCTATCTGAATTGACAGTACCTTGGTAGATAAAGCAATTAAGGGTATGAAGACAGGGAAAGCCCCTGGCCTATCAGGAATCACTGTAGAGATGCTTAAAATATCCAGCAGTGTATGCTATAGTTTAGTCACCCATATAGTCAACTAGGTGATACATGAAGGAGTCATACCCATTGACTGGTGTAGCAGCACCATAGTCAACTGCTACAAAGGTAAAGGTGATGCATTAGATAGGAATAATTACAGAGGTATCAAATTGTTGGACCAGGTGATGAAAGTCACAGGGAGAGTCATAGCCCAGCTAATTAGGGAGAGAGTTAATTTAGATGAGATGCAGTTTGGGTTTGTGTCAGAGAGAAGTACCACTGATGCTATATTTCTGGTAAGACAGCTGCAGGAGAAATTCCTAGCCAAAGTTAAACCTCTGTACTTGGCTTTCGTTGACATGGAGAAAGCATTTGACAGGATCCCCCAATCCCTAATCTGGTGGTCAATGTGGAAACTAAGAATAGATGAGTGGTTGGTGAGAGCTGTACAAGCCATGTACAGGGATGCTGTCAGTAAGGTGAGGGTTGGCAATAAGTATAGTGCAGAATTCAGTAGAAGTAGGGGTTCACCAAGGATCAGCCCTCAGTCCCCTTTTATTCATCATAGTCCTCCAGGCAATAACAGAGGAATTCAAGACAGGCTGCTCCTGGGAGTTCCTCTATGCTGATTATGCTGATGACTTGCTCTAATAACTGAGTGACTACTTGAACTAAGAAGTTTCAGGTGTGGAAGCAAGGTCTAGAATCGAAGGGCCTTAGAGTTAACCTAGCAAAAACCAAACTCTTAGTAAGTAGGAAGGCAGACAAATCACAAATCCCTTCAGGTAGGTAGCCTGCTCGATCTGTAGAAAAGGTGTAGGTAAAAGCTCCATAAGATGTACCCAGTGTAAGCTATGGACAATATAAGAGGTGCAGCAATACAAAGGAAGGATGGTTAAAGGTGGTGAGCTGGCAGAAACAGCATGCCGCGTAAAATGCTTAGCGGTATTTTGCCTGTCCTTACGTTCTGAGTTCAAATTCCACCAAGGTCAACTTTGTCTTTCATCCTTTTGGGGTCAATAAATTAAGTACCAGTTGTGTGCTGGGGATTGATAAATTAAGTACCAGTTGCATACTGGTGTCAATAAATTGAATACCAGTTGCGTACTGGGGTCAATCTAATCGACTGGCCCCTTCCCCCAAAATTTCAAGCCTTGTTCCTAGAGTAGAAAAAATATCAAAGGAAGGTTAAATGGGAAGATAGTTTTTGTGTGTGGAAGATGCACAGGGGCAATAAACACCAAAGATGTACAGAAAACAGATTTCATCACATGCCGGGGGAAAAACTAAAAGTAGTTGATAGCTTCTGTTACCTAGGTGACCAAGTCAATAGTGGGGGTGGGGTGGATGCTCTGAGAGTGTAGCTGCTAGAATAAGCAAAGTTTAGAGAGCTCTTACCTCTGCTGGTGACAAAGGGCCTCTTGCTCAGAGTGCAAGGCAGCCTGTATGATGCCACAGCAGTGAAACATGAGCTGTGTCTGCTGAAGACATGCGTAGGCTTGAAAGAAATGAAGCTAGTATGCTCTACAGAATAAGTGCCCCGAGAGAAAAGTTGGACATAAGAAGCAACAAATGTGGTGTGCAAGAGAGATGACTGCACTGGTATGGTCATGTATTGCATATGGATGAGGACAGCTGTGTGAAAAAATGCCACACTCTAGCAATAAAGGGAACTTGTGGAAGAGGTAGACTCAGGAAGACCTGGGATGAGGTGGTGAAACACAAACTTCGAATGTTGAACCTCACAGAGGCAATGACAAACGACTGAGACCTTTGGAGATATGTTGTGCTTGAGAAGACCCGGCAAGCCAAGTGAGATCTTAGTCATGGCCAGTGCCAGTGTTGCATAACCAGCCTGTTTAAAAGTACCCTTCAATTGTTGGGCAATATACTGTGCTTGAGAAAACTTGTTGAGTCAAGTGAAATCATTGTCATGGCCAATACTAGTGCTGCCTGACCAGCATCTGTGCTGGTGGCACATAAAAAGCACGCCCTACACTCTTGGAGTGGTTAGCATTAGGAAGAGCATCCAGCTGTAGAAACCCTGCCAGAACAGAGCCTGGTGCAGCCTCCTGGCTTGTCAGTCTTCAGTCAAACTGTCCAACCCACACCAGCATGGAAAGTGGACATTAAATGATGATGATGATCATCATCATCATCACTGTTTACACATCCTTTTTTCCATGCTCACACAGGTTGGAAAGAATTTGTTGAAGTAAATTTTCTACAGCCAGATGTCATTCTTGTTGCCAAACTTCACCCGTTTCCGGATAAGATATTTTTCCATGGCTGGATATTTTCATGGAAGATTGGAAATGGACACTGCTTATAATAGTGACACTCATTTGCAACAATTACACAATGTCAAGACTAGGAGACACCAACTTACATACACATATACAATGGGCTTCTTTCAGCTTCTGCTTACCAAATCCACTCACAAGGCTTTGGTAGGCCAGGGCTATAGCTGAAGACTTGTTCAAGGTGCCATGCATTAACATTGAATCCAGAACAAAATGGTTAAGAAGCAAGCATCTTCGCCACACAAGTGCAGCCATGACTGCACTTGTCTCCATATTTTTTTATCTTTTATTCAATAGGAAAGGCAGTGCTCATTACTCTTTATAAGACCTTTGAGACTCATGTGAGGGAAGAGGGTATCCTCAAACCAGACATAAACCTGATTGGTTGCAAAGTGTCAGGTGGTGGTGTAAACTGGGAAATGTATTCAGTCTACTGAGAGAGTAGACCATAGCAGGATTCAAACACAAAATTCAATGAATCAGAAGAAATACCAAAAGGCATCCAGTTTAATGTTCTTACAACTCACCAATCCACTGCCCAGAACTAGTACTTTCGTTTTTATTGACACCAAAAGAATAAAAGATAAAGATGACCTCAGTAGCATTTGAACTCAAAGGGATGGAGAAAGAGAAAGTTTTCTTGTTTATACACACACACACACATATCATCATCATCTTCCTCACCTCTCCTCCTTCATATACTATGCCTAGCTCTCACTCCCCAACCCTGCCCTCATGGCCCTGTTTTTCTGTATCATTGCTATCCAGTAGTTCCCCCGACTATATATACCCAGGTTTTCACCACTCACCCCCTGCTTCTCACCCTTTAATCCTGCTTCTTTAATCCTGTGTTCTTTAATCCTGCGCTCTTTAATCTTGCACTCTTTAATCATCGCTTAACATCCACCTTCCATGCTGGCATGGGTGGGACAGTTTGATAAGAGCTGGCCAGGCAGAAGCCTGCACCAGACTTCTGTAACTGTTTTAGCAGGATTTTTACAGCTGGATGCTCTTCCTAACACCAACCACTCAGCAGAATGGACTTAGTGCTTTTTATGTGACACAAGCACAGGTGAGGTCAGTTTTGGCAAGGTATTACAGCTGAATGCCCTTCTAAACACCAACCACATTACATCTGGACTGGGTGCTTTTAAGTGGCAACTGCACTGACATGGTCACCAAGTACTTGCAAGACAAAAAAAAAACTCTTTTGAGAGGGGATGGGGCATTGGAGGAGGTGATCATGTATCAGATGATGAAAAGTTATAGCAAGGCACAGAAAGAGATACAGGTGTCTTGTAGAGGAGGTACAAGGCTACCCGGCCAGAGGGGGAGAGAGAGAGAGAGAGAGAGAGATCAGGAATGAAGACAGAAACAGGTGCACTGCTGCAAAGGAAATAGATAGTTACCAAACCTGGGGGAAGTGCAGGAGAGAGAAAGTGGGAGACAGCAGGGTAGAGATGGTGACAAAATGTTAGGCATACTCACAAGGGATGGGGATCAGAATATAAATGGGATGGTTGAGTAAAGGAAGAGAAGGATATAGATGGTGGCAAGTGCCAGGGCATACCCTTGAGGTTCAAAGGTTATAATATAAGTGGCAGGATATTGCAAAAGAAGTAGGATTAAAGAGTGCCAAGCAGGGGGGTGAGTGGTGAAAACCTGGGTATGTATAGTCGGGTGGGGGGGGGGACTACTGGATAGCAATGATACAGAAAAACAGGGCCATGAGGGCAGGGTTGGGGAGTGAGAGCTAGGCATAGTGTATGAAGGAGGAGAGGTGAGGAAAATATGTAGATTGGTTTGTTGGGGTAGGGTGTGTGAAAAGTTTTGTTATGTGTGGGTGGGACACATAGGTCGGGGGCTAGCAGATAGCAATGATAGAGTGAGACAGGGTGTGGAGGGAACACAGTATGAGGGTGCATGGCCTTGTAGTTAGGGTGTTGCACTCAGATTGCATGTTGTGGTTTTGATTCCCAAACTCCCAGACTACACACTGCATTGTATTCTGGTGCAAAACACTTCATTTCGTTGCTCAGCTGTCACTTCAACATTTGACTTGTACCATAAAGTTTTCCATGCTGGTATGGGGTTGGACTATAGGCAAAGCCAGTTTGAAGGAGATAAGCTATGGTACAGCACAAACATTTGATCACTATAAACAAATCATTTGTGCAGGATGTTCAGCAAGAAATAGAACATTCACCCGTCGTCTAAGAGAAGACATGATTATTTGTATACACACACACACATATATCAGCATATCATTTAATATCTGCTTTCCATATTGGCATGAGTTGAATGGGTCATCACAAACCGAGTTTTGTTCGATAAACTGAACTCACTGAATTATCATGTAAAGTGGTTGAGTATTCCACAGACATATGTATACCCTTAACAAAATTCTCAAGTAGAATTAGCATGAGAGTGCAACAAAGCTGGGCCTTTGAATTACAGCTACAATCCATCTGACAAGCTTCCAAACAGTTTCCATTGACCCAATTTCACTCACAAGGCTTGGGTTGATCCGATGCCATGATAAAAGACAGCTCAAGATGTCATACAATGAGATCAACCCCACCTTGTAAAAATTCATGAATGACGTTGTCCACCAGCCATTGTTATCAAAATTAGATGATTGCAAACTTTTTGGGTGACTGCTAATTGTTAGTAGCATTAAAGTGTCAGATGAAATATTTTGCAATATTTATTCCAGCTTACTGCATTCTGAGTTCAAATCCTGAATTCAACTTTGCTTTTCATCCTTCAGGGGTCAATAAACTAAAGTCCCTACAACAATGGACAGAATCTTAAGATTGCCTTCCAATATTTATTCTGGCTTTTTGTCTTCTGAGTTCAAATGCTGCATGACCTAAGAGCCTCCAGGAGAGATTGAGATAATATCATGAATACACCTACAGTTAAACATGGATATCACCCACGGTGTCCAAACTGCTTAGAACAGTTAACGAGCAATTGTTTACTTGCTTAATGTTATAGACTGGTTATCGATAATGAAAAGGCTTCGTCCAGAAGTGATCATACTTTGAGTGAGTGTACAAGTAAAACTAGATGAGTTAATTGTATGCTATTGTTCAGTGGTTGTTTTTTTTTTTCACAAGCCCTTGTTATCTAAGGATGCTTCGGAAAAAAAAAAAAACTAGAAAAGGCATCACACAACAACAAACCGTAGGCCGACCTGTTAGAAATTGCCATAGCCAATTTTTTAAAAACAGGGTAGTCACGATATGCCTTCAATCTAGGTCTAAACATCAACACAACGTACAAAGCACTTGATTAAATGAGTGCATGAAAATACACAAAGGAGACACGAGAGAAAATAATTATTAAGGCAGCAAGCACCATACTACTTCCTCAGAAAACTTGTCTATAAAGTGTATAAAGATACAGAAAGAATTGCGACTAAATAAAAAAAAACCTTAATGCCAAATGGAAAAAAAATATAGAGAGATGGTCCAACAGATAATTGCAAACACAGTAAACACTACACGTCACATAAAATTTTGACGACTAAACGAAATGAACGTTATACACACACATTATATATATATATATACACACACACAAGATGTATATAAAATAATTAGCAACGCACAAAACGACCAAACGATACAATTTCACAAAAACTTGAACGAACTGAACGTGTGAAAATATATACAGGAAGACCTGAGAGAATAGCACAAACACATCAGCTAGAAATAATTGTCAAATCCACCTGAAATTATACGTAACGATCTTTAAAAGGCTAGGGCACATTAGATAACGTAGTCTTAACATACACTTAAAAAAAACAGGATGGTCGTGGCTGGAATGTGTTTGACTACAGAGAGGATCGATCCCGGTTAAATAAGAACACATACCACACGACACAAAAAAAAATTCAGTTACACGAATTATAAAAACATGAAAGGGATACAAACGAGTAAAATTAATCACCAACATAATGCAAAATAATACAGTACGTAACAAAATACACACGTTAAAAAGAAGTTAATTAAATTGATTAATAAAAATAAACAGAGAGAGAGAGAGACAAGAAAAAAGAATTAGCAACACAACACAAAGATGTTGGCCAACGAAGACAAGACACACAGAGGGAAATAAACCTGATGGCGACAAACTAAATGAATCGAATGTATAAAGATAAGAGAAAGAGAAACATTAATGAGATAAAAGTATAATTAGCAGTAACTACATTAAAACAGCATGCCAAACATTAGCAACTGAGCAAATCGTAAACTTTGGACCAATAAATTGGTCAGAAAAACCTGCACCCAATCAAACTCAACTGACCGACCCCACCAATGAAAACAAAGAAAACAAACGGCAACACGGAATACAAACTAAATCTTTTATTCCATATTGTCGCTTTTCCGTCGTCATTCTCTCTCTCGCTCTCTTGTTTTCGACATTATTACTTCCAGACCGAATTACTCTGGTGACTTATACAATGTAATGGGGCTGTTATCGGTTTTTATTTTGGAAAAATAAAATAAAAGTATGAATCTTACCTTTGTAGATACTATATAATAAATTGATTATAGGAATGTCAACCCTTGCTAAGTTAAGATGTTGAGATTTTGATTGGTTAAATTTACTGAATGTTTTCGTGATTGGTGGTGGAACAGACTATAATAGACGGGATATAAATATATCGCTGGCAGATAACGATGGGAGACTATTTTAGGACTACGGTGGCACAAAATTGCTAAAATTCAACAATAGCAAAACCGATTTTCGCTATTCACCACTTGGTTTATTCTCATTTGCTCTCATCCTTTAGAATTATTGCATTTTTTCCTCTCAGTACCTCCTGTCCAAGTTCAATCAGTAGATATTTCAGCTAAACAAACAATAGCTTGCGCTCTATTTTATGCTTTTACTTCTATCAGTCATTGGATTGCAGCCATGCTGGAGCAATGCTTTGAAGTACATATTTTAAGTCAGGTATATAAGGTATCGGTCTCTTTTGCCAAACTGCTAGGATATGGGGATGTAATCAAACCAACACTGGTTGTTAAGTGTGAGAGTATGTGTGTGGGAAACAAAAAGATATGCCTATATTTATATCTAATTATATACGCACGTGTGTGTATATATATATATATATATATATATATATATATATATATATATAATGCAAGAGAGTTAGGGGTTGAGGATTCAACCCACTAAGGGATAGTATCTATCCAATATACTGCTGGAAGGGTACCCAATTATTGTTACACTAGTGTTATACCAAGTGTAATAAGTGGGTGCGAGTAAAAGGGGGGTTATTTTACTCTAAATTTATATAGCAATAAGAAAATGGAGGAGAATATGCGGTATCCATCGACTTGCAGACAGTGTATTCCATTGAATTAATTTATTTATTTTGTAACTAAAATGACAAAAACCACACATAAGCATCTGTATATTGTGGTTTTTGTCATTTTAGTTACAAAATAAATTAATTAATTCAATGGAATACACTGTCTGCAAGTTGATGGATACCGCATATTCTCCTCCATTTTCTTACTGCTATTTATATATATATATATATACAGAACAGGTTTCCATCAGCAAAATTTATGCACAAAGCATTGCTTGGCTAAGGACTACAGTAGAAGACACTTGCAGTGCAGTGGGACTGAACCTGAAACCATGTGTTTGGGAAGCAAATATCTTAAGCACACAACTCACTGATCTTCCTTCTGAATATTTATTTGCTTATCAAGACATGATTTGCTCTCCTTCCCCCCATTCCACCTCTTCATCATCAGAGTTATCATCATCACCACAAGCAACATCCTCACCATTCACCACCACCATTACCACCACTGCTGCTACCACCACTGTCTCTGCCACTACCACCATCATTGTCATTGTTCAATGGTTTACTGGATCACTAGTTCAATAGTTGTCTGTGTCCCCACCTTCCTTAACATTAGATTCAGTCAGATACTGGTTATATGAATCTATCACTGTGGGGGGGAAGGTAGCCTTCACTGCTTCATTGATGAGGTCATGATAAAGCTGAAACAAGTTTAAAGTTGTTTTCCATATTTAGCAGAAAAATGTGAATAATATTAATCATTCACAAAATTTTTTTTTTTTTTCAAGATATGATCATTTTTAGTTAGCTTTTTTAATGTTTTATACATTAAATATGTTTAGTACTAACTTAACTTTTGTTTCTTTTTATGTGGATGGTGTCTATGAATAAATTATCCTCTGAACATTTTTGCCACACCAGCAAATTTACAATATTGTCTATATATATATATATATACACATACATACATACATACACACATATATATATAATCATGATCATCATCATTTAACATTTGTTCTCCATGCCGGCGTGTGTTGGACAGATTGAGAGGTGATGGCCAGCTGGAGAGCTGCCCATCCTGCATTTTGTCTGTCCTGGCATAGTTTTTATGGCCGCATGCCCTTCCTAATGCCAATTGCTTTACAATGTGTACTGGGAGCTTTTACATGGCATTGGCAAAGGTTTTTTATGCGGCACCTGCATGGGCACTTTTACATGCCACTGGCAGATAACAATGGATCAGTGTTTTGTCTGTTTTCTTGTTTCTTAGAACTTTGCTCTTTGTTAAATTAACTCTAAGGTCCTTTGGTTCCAAACCTTGCTTCCACACCTGAAATCTCTTCTTTAGTTCTGATAGAGATTCAGCAATAAGAACAAGATCATTAGCACAGAAGAGCTGACAAGAGCAGACAGTCTTCAATTCCTCTGTTGTGGCCTGGAGGACTATGATAAACAAGAGGGGGCTGAGAACTGATCCTTGGTGAATTCCTACCTGTACACTAAATTCCTTGCTATACTCATTGCCAACTTTCACCTTACTGACAGCATCCCTGTACATGGTTTGTACAGCTCTCACCAACTACTCATCTATCCCTGGCTTCCATATTGCCATTCAGATAAGGAAGTGGGGAATTCTGTCAAAGGCTTCTCCATATCAACAAGAGCCAAATATAGAGACTTATTTTTAGCTAAATACTTCTACAGTTGCCTCACCAGGAAGATAGCATTAGTAGTGCCCCTTCCTGGCACAAAACCAAACTGTATCTCACTTAGACTAACTCTTCTTAATTAATTGAGCTATGACCCTTTCTGTAACTTCACCACCTGGTCCCGCAATTTGATATCTCTGTAATTATTTCTGTCTAAAAGGTGTCACCTTTACCTTTGTAGCAGTTGACTATAATACATTCATAGGGTGTGACTTCCTTGTGGAATACCTGATTATCTATGCAGGACACTAGGCCATATCCCACTCATCCAAATATTTTAAGCATCTCAGTGGTGATTCCTGATGTGCTGGAGGATTTTCCTGTCTTCATATCCTTAATTGCTTTATCGACATCTCAGCAGTGATTTCCGATGGGCTGGGGGTGGGGGGAAGTATACATATATCTTCTGAAATTTCCATAATTTAGATAATTAGTGTTTAATGCTCATCATCATCATCATCATCGTTTAACGTCTGCCTTCCATGCTAGCATGGGTTGGACGTTTTGACTGAGGACTGGCGAACCAGATGGCTACACCAGGCTCCAATCTGATTTGGCAGAGTTTCTACAGCTGGATACCCTTCCTAACGCCAACCACCCAGAGAGTGTAGTGGGTGCTTTTACGTGCCATCGGCGTGAAGGCCAGTCAGGCAGTACTGGCAACGGCCACACGCAAAATGGTGTATTTTACGTGCCACCTGCACAGGAGCCAGTCCAGCGGCACTGGCAACGACCTCGCTCAGATGTCTTTTCATGTGCCGCCAGCACAAGTGCCAGTAAGGCGACGCTGGTAATGATCACGCTCAAATGGTGCTATTTATGTGCCACCAGCACAGAAGCCAGACAGCTGATCTGGCAATGATCACGCTCGGACGGTGCTGTTAGCGCTCCACTGGTACAGGTGCCATCATGATTTTGCTTTCACTTGCCCCAACAGGTCATTGCAAGACGAGTTTAGTGTCCAATGAAGGAGAGGTTGGCATGGGAGCCAGCCGTCGAATTTGGTTTGATTTTGATTTCACTTGCCTCAACAGGTCTTCACAAGCGGAGTTTAGTGTCCAATGAAGGAAAGGTACACATAAGTGGGCTAGCTACACCCCTGGCAGACACCTCGGATTATGGTCTCACATGGCTTGCCGGGTCTTCTCACACACAGCATATTTCCAAAGGTCTCGGTCAGAAGTCATTGCCTTCATGAAGCCTAATGTTTGAAGGTCGTGCCTCACCACCTCATCCCAGGTCTTCCTCTTTCACAGGTTCCCTCAACTGCTAGGGTGTGGCACTTTTTCACACAGCTATCATCATCCATTCTCACCACATGACCATACTAGTGCAATTGTCTCTCTTGCACACCACAACTTATGCTTCTTAGGTTCAACTTTTCTCTCAAGGTACTTACACTCCATTGAGTATGCACACTGACATTACACATCCAGCGGACCATACTGGCTTCATTCCTTGCGAGCTTACGCATGTCCTCAGCAGTCATGGCCCAGTTTCACTGCCTTGTAGCATGGCTGTTTGTACACATGCGTCATACAGTCTGCCTTTTACTCTGAGTGAGAGGCCCTTTGTCACCAGCAGAGATAGGAGCTACCTTCCTACTTATTAGGACTTTGGTTTTAGCTAGGTTGACTCTAAGGCCCTTCAATTCTAGTCCTTCCTTCCACACCTGAAACTTCTCCGCTAGTTCCGATAGTGACTCAGCAATTAGCGCAAGGTCATCAGCATAGAGGAGCTCCCAGGGGCATCCTGTCTCGAATAAGAGGGGGTTGAGGACTGATCCTTGGTGGACCCCTACTCCTACCTGGAATTTTTCACTGTATTTGTTGCTAACAATCACCTTACTGACAACATCTCTGTACATGGCTTGCACAGTTCTCACTAACCATTCATCTATCCCTAGTTTCCTCATTGACCACCAGATAAGGGATCAGTGGACCCTGTCAAAGGCTTTCTCCATGTCAACAAAAGCTAGGTACAGAGGTTTATCTTTGGCTAGGTATTTCTCTTGCAGCTGTCTTACCAGAAATATAGCATCAGTGGTGCTTTTCCCTGACACAAACCCAAACTGCATCTCATCTAAGCTGACTCTCTCCCTAATTAGTTGGGCTATGACCCTCTCCATGACTTTCATTACCTGATCCAACAACTTGATACCTCTGTAATTATTTGTATCTAGAGCGTCACCTTTACCTTTTTAGCAGTTGACTATGGTGCTGCTACACCAGTCATTGGGTATGACTCCTTCGTGTATCACCTGGTTAGCAATACGGGTGACTAGGCTATAGCCGACACTGCCAGATATTTTGAGCATCTCTGCAGTGATTCCTGATGGACCAGGTGCTTTCCCTGTCTTCATATTCTTAATTGCTCAAACAAACAAGTCCTACAGTTCCTAGATGAAATATTACTCACTCCCACAAAATGCGCATTCTTAACTCAGTACCATGATTCCTGTAAGACCATTATCCAAACTACAAAATATGTCTTCATACATTGCATAATCCTCAAGTTCTCTTCTATATATAGTTTATTTAGTATGATGGGTATACATGCTGAAGGCTTGGGTGTATCAAAGAACAAATAGTTGTCTGTACACACAAACAACAGTCACATCAATACAGGATTGCAGTATTCAGCTGTGTAACCATGTGAAAAGATTAAAATATTACCTTTACATGGCACAAGTGTAATAAGACAACCTGCCTTATTGAGTTGGAAGTCAGAGGATAACTAGTTAAGGCTTCTCTCCCCTCTTCTGTCTGTTATAATTCAAACATTATCTCATCCTGCACATTCATTGCATGAATTTATACAACTAACCAATACAGATATTTCTAGATGACCAAATCTTTCTTCGTCCTTTTGATACTAACCTGCCTGAGACCATTCTTGGTTCTATAATACAAACTCACTGTTTTAAAGTAATCTAAATTAAAACCTGCCATCAAAATTTCATATTAACATATGTTCCAAATACTAGCTTAATAACAACAAAGTGGCAGCAACATATGACAAATAAATGCCTTTATGGAGACCCGCTGAAAGTTAGTGAGAGGATCGGGTAAAGACAGCTGTGACTATCTGGTCACTGCATGCACCACCCTGAACTGGAAGCATCCAAATTAGTCTTGTGAAAGCCACTTCATGGTGATGTAAGAAGAGGAAAATGTCATCACACTTACATCAACAACTTGATTGTAGACATTGGCCTGGAGTGTATTCAGGACCTTGAGATAGTGATGATGGACTAAAAAATATGGCAGGTGGACTTTGTTGCTGCAGCCTGGGTCGGAACCTGGCCATAATAATAATAATAATAATAATAAAGGCAATGTATTTCAACAGAAATACGATCACATAAAGGTTAAATCACATCCCACCATCTTAAAAAGGACACATTGGATAATGAAATGTGAGACAGACTACATCTAAAAGAAAATTTCTTTAAACCTCAAAAACTGAGCAACTTTGATCAAGACTGATCTGGGATTTAACAACCTTAGACATATGATATCAAAATGAAAGACAGGATGATTATAGGTGGATTGGCATTAGTCTAATATCTACTTGTTGAGAGCCAACTTGGTGTGTCCACCATGAAAGACATCACAGCCATAGTGAACCCAAGGAAATGGAATCATCAAAAGGACTCTAGTTGCTTGTTGTGTTCAAGGGAAAGGGTGTGTATGCAATGATAGATTCTTATGCATGCAGTGTTTACATTTTCTGCCTTTGAAGGCAACGTGATTGGCACAACCCCAGTGCAATATGCTGTTGGATGCAAAACAGGCAGTAAAAGCAAGAGGTTTCTCCATGGGAGGATTGCTCACAGAACCATCATGGTTGAGAAGTAGAAGGATGATTCCATTGAAGGAGATCCTTTTAGCAGAGATCAGAAAGATTGGCCATATTTTGGGAGGCAACAGGACTTGAGGATTGTGCAATGTATGAAGACATATTTTGTAGTTTGGTCTTGCAAGAATTATGGTACTGTGTTAAGAAAGCGTATTTTGTGGGAGTGAGCAATATTTTTTCTAGGAATTGTAGGACTTGTTTGTTTGATGAAAAAAATTTTTTTTAAGTGAATACTTGAACTGCTGTAAGACAGCAATGAGTGAACCAATCATGAGACATGTAATTATAAGTTTTTGTTTGTATATTGTTCATATTGGTACAGGTATGGGTGTGTGGTTAAGAAGTTTACTCATCAACCACGTGTTTTTAGGTTCAGTCCTACTGCATGGCACCTTGGGTGTCTTCTACTGAAGCCACAAGCTGATCAAAGCCTTGTGAGTAGATTTGGTAAACGAAAAATATCTGGCCATAATATTCTACCTGCTTTATGTTCAAACTGGTCAGATGTGGCCTCTCACACCAATCCTACAATATTATTTTAAAAATTAACAGTTACCTCATCAAAATCTCAAAACTACAAGATAATGTATGATTAATTCAAAACAATGTGATTAAATAAGCAATACTTTTGATAGAATAATGTGAATTCTAAAGGGCTAAAGTGCTATGGGGTCCAGTGGGGTTGGAGGAATGTATTGTGCAGTGTGGATGTATGTTGGGTAGTCACAATAAAGCAGAAATCAGATGATCCAATAGGTGCAAAGACAGTTTATGGTCTTGTAGAATACAACATGGTATTTTGTCAGACATTCTGACAGTCCACTATCCTCACAACATAAAATAATAGTTTCTAATTTTGGCATAAGGGTAGCTATTTCAGGGTTGTGGGCAAGTTGATTACATAGATCCTATCACTCAACTGGTACTTGTTTTATTAACCCTGAAAGGATGAAAGGTAAAATTAACCTCGGCAGAATTTGAACTCAGAATGTAAAGATGGATGAAATGCTGCTAAACATTTTGTCCAGATTGCTAACAATTCTGCTAGCTCAGGATACATAAAATATAATAACTTTCTTCATTCAACATCTGTGGAGGTTGAATTTGGAGTTGAGAAAGAGATCAACAATGTTCAGAGTGTGTCTGTCAGTTTGGGATATGTGAAATGGATGAAATGAGTTGATGATGAAAGTTGAGGATAGCAAAAAGTTCGGTGGCATCAGTGTTGAATGAGGGCCAAGAAGTCATTGAGGATGATGAATTCATAAAGGGATGAAGTGAGATATGTCCTCAATTCAGGAGGACACATGGTCAAAGAGTTGTTGGTAATTTGAGGAATTTGGAGGATAGTAGAAGCAAAATTATTATCTTGTATTTTTTTTTCAATGATTTATATCTATTTTTATCTGGGTAGGTTGAATTTATTTGATTTTGAACTTAATGATATTACAGTTAACCAACTGCTTTCCTAGTAAGATTTCCCAGTATAGGTTGTATGCCATACGGAGTCAAGAGTACATATAATAAGGAACTTTTTCATCATTTAGACAAACAGGAACTCTAAATAAAAAGCAGATGGTCTGTATCTGCAATAATCATTTTCTAAAATTCAGAAATTTGGATATGTTTGAATACTGTGGGAAGATAAGAAACTTGATAGTTCAAGTAAAGTCAGTAAAATAAATACCTTAAAAGGTTAATAGTAGCATAGAAGATAAACATTAAAAAAATGGCTTTGCTTAATGTACTCTTGTCTTTCCAAGATTGAACAAGCTTATCTAAATTTGTGAATCTTATCAAATGACTTTTACTAATACAGACCACTTCAGTTTCTATGTATCTCATCCATTCACAAGGTAACGGTCAGCTTAGAGCTTTAGCTGAAGACACTTGCCCAAAGCATCACACAGTGGACTGTATCTGAAATCAATGTTTTTGGGAAACAAATTTAGCCACAAAACTACACCTGTGCCTGCACAATTGTTTTCAAATTTTTTGTTATTACAACTTCAATTGTAATATCAAGTAATTATGGGCTGAATTGAAGTGAAATTATTACTATTAAAGGGTTACCTCTCTAACATTTGTAACACTAATGGACAACAAAAAAGAAAAACATTACTTGTTCATTTTCAACAGTTATGTCAGATATTAAAGAGGTGACAAAGGCAAAATATACATTTATGAAAATGGCTTAAAAAATAAGAAAACACACTGCTACAAAGTAAGATTGCAGTTCTTTGTCAAAGTAGAAATAGGAACTTCAATAAAATTAAAACTACAAAGTGATATGGATATACATCCAATGAACAGTGTCTTGACTGCAGCTAAAGGCATGTAACCAATCAACTCTTTACTTTCTTACTAACCGTTATAAAAACAGCATAATAGGAAAGGGAAGTTGTTGTTTAGCCCTGATTGAGTAGATGTCTGGCCAAACGCTCTCAAAAGTGTTCTTGCAGACTATATTATCCAACTGTGTTCCATTTTTTCAAGACAGTGGGATATAGTTTTAGAGAGATTTGGCTGCTATTCCTAGCAGATTCAGCAACCTCCTAGAAACTCCTTCTTTAGCTCGAGGAGAGAAGAATTTAGATATATCAATCTAATTAAGTAATCTGATAAAAAGATTTTACATTTCACAATAATAAGACATCTATAATATTAGAGGAGTTTAGATATTGTCCACATCAGTCTTAAGATGTTAACTTCTGCATGAGTATCAGAAGGAAATAATTCGCCTAATCTTGACAATTTAATTGCCTACACCTGATTCTTTCTAACCTGCAAAATCACAAACAGCTACAACCTAAATCCTATTAAGGGATCAGTGACAATACAAAGACTTCCAGGTCCCTGAAAAAAAAAGCTATGAGGAGGTATGGTTCACTGCTATACAAGGTAGAACCTTGTATAAAAGATGTAATTTTTCACGAGGAAATTCATCAGGCCGTAACGGAAATCCTCGTAGTCAGGAAGAGGTCTTTCCAAGAGGTGTAATAAAGGCGGTTATATCACCACAACAACCACATTAACAGTAATGTCACGAAGAATAACCACAACCCCACCAGCGAGAGAACTTCTATCTGGTCCTTTGATCTGCTAGAAATAGCAGCTAAATCGTCATCAAACTATACCCTACTGTTTAAAAACACGATTGGATACATTGAATAACTAGATAGAAAAGACGAGATCGTCATAGCTAGAAATGTTTTTAACCATAAGTATATTCAATCGGGGTTAAGTTGTTGGGAGGCTGAATTAACACCAAAAAAGTCTCCGGTGTAAAGATTTCGACCGCTTTGGTCATCCATAGTAAAAACTTTCGCCTGTCTGTTCTCCCCCTTCCTACATCTTTCCTATTATTTTCAAAATGGCTACCTTATCTCTCGTTTCTCAAATCTCGTAATGTTTCGTTAAACGTCACGTTTACAGTGAAACAATAATCTGGCGAGATTTCGGATTTCCATTTTTTTCTAAATTATTAATGTGTTAAAACAGATTAATAATATTTACATTGGTCCCGTGCAGTAGGCTTTTTTTAAAGAAATTGTTTTTTGTCCTCATCAGTACAACTGGTGTGTGTGTGTATATATATATATAGTTATATATACAAATATAGTTTTATACATATATTTATATACATACACATACATTTATATATAGAAATATATATGTATATATACACACAAATACACATGTCATGTATATGGTAAACAGGACTACATACCCGTGTCTAACGGTTTCGTGTAGTATATCTTGTGGTCGAGTGTTCTTATCAAGGGACTGAGAAGTAAAAGCAACAAGGAAGTACATATTTACATCTATATATCATATTTTGGTTGCTAAGACTCCGATGTGACGGGAGAGATGCCGACCAAAAAGAAACAAACGGATGGTCCCCGCAAAGGGGCACACCTTATGGACCAGGTATTGTCATTGATTTTCTTTTTGTCTTCCGCTTCTCCGAAATACCATATAGACTTACTCAAAAGTTGCGACTCAGTAACTTTCCCAAGGTACTACAAATAATAATAATAATAATAATAATAATCGCTAGGCTGAAAAAAAGGGTGAACGACGTAGTCTTCTCATACCCACACTCTGTAGACCAATATCGAAAGATTGTCATTAGTAATATTTTTTCAATGATGATGATTTAAATGATAATCAGTAAGAGGTTATTAATTATGCAATATATCACCATTTAAACAAGCAATAAATGACACAAATTTAGTTGCTTGTAAACAACGTTAATGGAATAATTCCTTGATTATGTATATATGCGATGCGTATGCTGTAAACACACGCTCATTATATATATATATATATATATATATAT
>NC_068988.1:83769100-83794047 GCF_001194135.2 Octopus bimaculoides
TATATATATATAAATTTCAATAATAGGACGAATTCTTTTACAAGAATTTATCAATATATAAACGTGTCTATATGTGTTTCTGTATACACACCCCTGCATATGTATGGGACATAGCATCAAATTTATTTCTATCCGACTTACTCTACGATCACCTTTTCTGTGTTGCCATTCATAGCTCACTAGCTCTTTAACCATTCATTTTTGACATTCATCACACACTCCTACCATTGACAGTCTTTCCTACCCTTTCCCCTCCCTCAATCTCTGTCTACTCCTGCAAACATATAACTACCGTTAGTGTCTCTCTTCAATTACTCCCGGGCATTACTGTCTTCCACGATTCCACTCTTTACCTACACCAAATGTTCTGCCATCATAGCTTTACTACTCTCGTCTATTGATCCCGATTCTTCCAGTATTGCTCCTTCTTCTGTTCATTCCCTTCTGGTCGTGCTGTTTTGAATGAAAAGCAGCCCTAAGTGTGAACAAAGGCACAACAACCTCTCTAGCGTTGGTTCCATAATAAAATATACATAGTACACTGTATAGAGTGTACTGGATACTGGATGGTTTCCGTGTTGAAGCTCCTAGGAGCTTGTTCACAGGTCCTTTTCCACTAGTACAATTAATTTGTCATGTGTGGTACAACACTTCGACAGTTGTAGCTAATAATAACAGACAGGGTCAAATTTTGCCCGAAGCTCCCTCCAGTGTGCGTCAAGTCTGTTCTTGAAGGCATTGACTGATGGAGCTGCGACCACACTGTTTGGCAGACTGTTCCAGGTGGTGGTCACACGCTGTACGAAAACGCAGCTTCTAATGTTGAGCCTGCAGTGTGATCTTTCCAATTTCAGGCTGTGTCCTCTCGTATTTCTGCCTGGGAAGTAGTTGAATTGGGGGCGGTTGGTCAGGTACAGGCCGTGCGTATTCTTATACATGTTGATCATATCTCCCCTGAGGCGGCGATGTTCGAGACGAGGTAGGTTTAGTGCAGCCTAGCGCTCTGGGTATGGCTTTTCTTTGAAGGATGCAATGAATTTGGTGGCACGCTTCTGAAAATCCAACTCGTAACACGTTGCCTTATGCGCCGGGGTTGCCAAACTGTATGTCCATATTCAAGAATCGGGCGAACTAGAGACTTGTACAGCCGGACGAAGACAACAGGGGTGATGAAGTGAAATGATCGTCAGATGACTCCAAGGATTCGATTTGCTTTTGCAGTTGCTTGGTTTATGTGGTTCCTGAAGGTCAGCCCTTTGTCAAGACGCTAAGATCCCCCTCCACCTCACTTTCTGCTAGCTCCACCACAGTCCATTCCTCCTGTGCATCCTGGCCTCTCATGTAGTATTTCCTGTCTGTCTTCGGGTTCCCCACTCTCAAGATGGAACACTTCTCAGGATGGAACTGCATTTGCCAGTTCGTCAACCACCCGTGAAGGTGATCCAGGTCGTCTTGCAGCGTTGCCATGGTCACATCAACGTCATTCTTTGCGAAGATCTTTGTGTCGTCAGCAAATAATGTGATGTGACTGTGGACATGCCGAGGCAGATCATTTATATACATGAGAAACAGTACTGGGCCAATGAGACTGCCTTGTGGGATGCCACTTGTCACCTCTCCCCTCTCTGACTTCATGCCGTTGACACAGGCGTGTTGTGACCAGTGGCTCAAGAAGTCTCAAATCCACTGAAGGACATTTCCTTTGATACCATGAGCTTCTACTTTGGCTACAAGCCTATGATGTGGGACGCTGTTGAATGCTTTCATATAACCCATTTAGATTGCATCGACTCATCCCCCTGCTTCCAAGGCCTCCGTCCAGATGTCAAAAACATCAAGCAGTTGCATCACACATGATCTCCCCTTTGTGAACCCATGTTGTTCTTGGTTGATGAGGTCGTTTCACCACTGGTGTTCAATGATGTGCTCACGAACAAGCACCTCCATCACCTTACACAGTATACAAGTCAAGCTTATTGGCCTGTAGTTGTTGACCGCAAAACAGCTCTCTTTCCTGAATATGGGGGTGACGTTAGCAGTTCTCTACTCGTCTGGGATTTTGTTTGTCTCCATTGCTTTTCTGTAGACAATTGTGATTGGCAGAGTGAGTACATCCAATGGCTTAGAAAGTATGCGTGGGCTGATTCCATCCGGTCCTGGGGCCTTGGCAATCTTTAGGCTTGTCAGCTGCTTGTGAACTTTTGCCACAGAAATGTTTAAGTTGGACAGCTCTGTGTCATACGTGTACTCTGGCATGTCTGGTAGATTGTCTTCCTTCTCTACAGTGAAGACACTCTGAAAGAAAGTGTTCAGCAGATTAGCTTTCTCTTTGTCTGTGGTTGTCTAAGAACCATCACTTCTTTTCAAGTCTGCAATACCAGTCTTTGATTTCATCTTTGACTTCATGTATGACCAAAATGACTTTGGGTTTGTCTTGGCTTGTGTTGCTACCATTTCCTCTAATTTCTTCTTTGCTTTACGGCATGCTTTTGTCGTTTTATTTCTGTTCCTGATGTAGGCTTGATAATTTTGCTCATTTTTGGTCTGCAACCAACGTCTATACAGTTTGTGCTTCTGCCACACTGTTCTAAGTGTATCTCTATGGAACCACTTATTCCTTCTTGCTCTTGAGCCTCCCATCTTTGGTACATATTTCTCTGTTACTCTGTCCAATTCCTTGCGCAGCTTTTCCCATGCCTCTTTACCTGATAGACATTTCAGCTCATCCACCCATCTGATATTTTCCAGGTCTTTCCTCATCTCTTCTATGTTTGCCTTTGTAAAGTTGAAATATTCTTTCTTTCCTGTTTCTTGGTATGCATAGGACAAGCTGATGATCAATACTACATGGTCACTCTTCCCAAGGTATGGTGCTACAATGATATCATTGATCATGTCTTCCCTCTTTGTCATCACAAGGTCGTCTAGAGTTGGATACTGTCCTTCCCTGATTCTTGTTGGTTCTCTCTGGTGCTGTATCAGGAATTCTTCCTTTGTCACCTTGAAGAATTTGCTTGCTGCATGGTTCTCACCTTTCAGACTCCTGTCTTGTTCCCAATTTATATCGAGGTAGTTGAAGTCGCCGATTAGCAGTAAATATTGAGGTTTTTTTGTCTGCCACATTTTATAGCAATCTGTTTAGACTCTCATTATTTTCCTCTGAGCTTGTATTTGGGCTCCTGTAGAACAATCCAACTGTTATAGTTTCTTCTCGTAGTTTACAATCTATGAATACACACTCTTCGAAATCCGTCTCTAAATCACCATTCAAGGATGGTCTCATCTCACTCTTGACATATAAGCATATTCCTCATCTTCTTTTCTCAAGGTTGTGAAATGGTTCATATCCCAGAATGGTGATTTCAGTCTCTTGGATGTCAAATCTCAAGTTCTTTGGTTTAATCTCCACAACCCCCATCACTACAGGCTTATGTATCTTTATCATGGCCTCTAATTCAGTCCTTTTATTTAAAAGACTGTCAGCATTTGTATATAGACAGGTAACTGAACTAGGGCTATTCAACATATATACAGCATCTTCCTGTCTTCTTTTCTCTTTATCTTCCATAGTTGATTCATCCAGTTCAAATATGACCAAATTTTAGCTCCTCTGTGCTGTCTTCCGACTCCTCTCTTTGCTCTCTAGCTTTCTCCTCCATCAATTTCTCAATGTCATTTTTACTAATTTCTGCTCCCAACGTTTGGTTTGCTGCAACTCCTACTGCTAACAATGTCTTCACTGCTTCTGCCATCTTGGGTGGGAATTCTCCTGCTTCAATCTTTTGAAGTCTGTTCTTCGTTTCCTTCATTTCATTCTC
Source organism: Octopus bimaculoides (assembly GCF_001194135.2). Classification (NCBI taxonomy): domain Eukaryota; kingdom Metazoa; phylum Mollusca; class Cephalopoda; order Octopoda; family Octopodidae; genus Octopus; species Octopus bimaculoides. Next base: position 83,772,919 of record NC_068988.1, read on the forward strand.
AAGAGAGTCCATTCTATCCTCCATCATGCCAAATCTAAGGAGGAACTTCTTGGCTAGCTTATTGCACGGTTTGGGACAATACCAATGGAGGCTAGATTCCTGTTCCCTTTGGTTTGCTTCTGCTCTGATTACCTTGAACAGTGATTTGCCAAAACCTACACATTTTGCGTGGTACCAAGCATGGCACAGCTCACAGCCAACCGACCTCTGTTTATCCTCCACTTCTTCCTCACATATGTTGCAAATGCTTGGTTGTTTTGTTTGGTCTCTTTCAGTTCCTTTAGCAGTAATCTGGGTCTCCAACTGTTCCCCTGCATCAGTTTTTTTTTTTTTGCTAGTACTAGTTTTACTACTGCTTTGGTTTCATGCAAAACCTCTCCTGGTTCCAGCTGCTTTCTGTACACTCATTATTTTTGTCTCTGTCGGCTTTAGATCTAGATCAGTACTGGGCACACTCTATAAGTAATTAGTAATAGGAAGGATATGCAGCCATAGAAACTATGCTAAAAGGCTATGCTAAAAGGCAGCGAGCTGGCAAAAACGTTAGCATGCCAGGCAAAATGCTTAGTGTATTTGTCTGCCGCTACGTTCTGAGTTCAAATTCCACCGAGGTCAACTTTGCCTTTCATCCTTTCGGGGTCGATTAAATAAGTACCAGTTATGCACTGGCGTTGATATAATCGACTTAATCTGTTTGTTTGTCCTTGTTTGTCCCCTCTGTGTGTAGCCCATTGTGGGTAGTAAAGAAATAAGAAACTATGCTAAAATTGGGAAATATAATTGAGATGTGGTCTGCTAACCCATCTAAGAAGGCAGTAACTCAGGATAAAAACTGGCTCCAACATGACAACTCACCAGTGAATTTATCTCAGGCATAGGAGTCTTTAGTAACCTTTGGTCAGTCTGAAGATTTCTTTGACTCAGTTGAAATCACTGGTCATTGTCAGAATTTGAACTTTCCAGTTCCACACAATATATCCTATCTCTACAATTGTATTGATTTTTCTGTTTTAAAGTTTACAGTATTAAGTACAACTTAACAACTGATTGACATTTGTGTGTATGTGTGTGCTTTATATAGTGGCATTGATTTAATGCTTGTGGTATGGATGATCCAGGTGGTGAGATGAAAGGAAGTGTCAGTAAAAACTGGGAGTAGAAAAATAGATAGAACAATAGTGGTATTGATGAAGGTGACGAACATCAAGATTGAAAGATAGCTATGTTAAAAATGATTTGATGATGGTTGTGGTGATGTTGGTTAGCTGTTTAATGTTTTGTATATTTGTGTCATTATTTTGCTCTTGTAGTTTGGACTTGGTATAAACACAAAAGAATTTGAATCGATGTTGCAAGGTAACCTTGATGATGATGATGATGATGATGATGCAGACATTCTTGCAGAGTTGGCAGCCTTGGATGGTGACGTATCTCCTCCAAAAGTTACTAGAAATAAAGGTGAGAAATGATTAAGTATTTGCTTTTATTATTTAACTGAGGTTTAAAATGGTAAGCTGGCAGAGTTGTTAGCATGCAAGAAAAAATGCTTAACAGCATTTTGTCCATCTTTACATTCTGAGTTCAGATTCCACCAAGGTTGACTTTGCCTTTCATCCTTTCAAGATTGATGAAATAAAGTACCAGTTGTGCACTTGTGTTGATGTAATTGACAACGTTCCAGGTCTTGTGCCTATAGTAGAAAGGATTATTTCATTGATGTCAGATAGATTGATAGATTTAATAGCCGGGTAGACAAAGTAATTAGTATTTAGTTACAAAAATTGCAATTAATGTATAATTTCTTCCTATGTTCATAATTAAATAAATCTTTTAATGATTAGACAGACGTCCAATAGAATAGTTCTCACAAATAGACTACGTACAAATTCTTTCTTCACAACTCTTGAAGCCATTTTCTGACAGGAGGGGGTGAAATCTTCATACAGCTGGAGGTTCCAATCGAAACAGGACACGAAATGATCAGGTTGAGAAACACTGTTATAGATTATGCCTAACCGAAAACAATCACAACCACATCACCCAAACAGACCAGATGAAACCTGGTTTAGCTGCTAGTATATATATATATATATATATATATATATATATACACACACACACACACACATATATATATATTTTTTTTTTCTAGGTATTGTCACTTTATCAGACATCAACAAGATGGCAGCAGAAAGTATGCAAGACATCCCAAGTGATGAGGATATGTCTGAAAATGAAGATCCTGAACTTTTGGTATTCTTTTATTCTTTTACTTGTTTCAGTTAGTTGACTGTGGCCATGCTGGAGCACCACGTTAAAGGGTTTCTAGTTGAAGAAATCAACCTCAGGACTTATTTTTTGTAAGCCTAGTATTTATGCTATTGGTCTTTTTTACTGCTAAGTTACAGGGACATAAACACACCAACATCGGTTGTCAGGCGATGGTGGGGGTACACAGGCACATAAATACACACACGCATGCACACATTCACACAAACACACACACACACACACACACACACACACACAAACACATATGACAGTCTTCTTTCTGTTTCTGTCTACCAAATCTATTCACAAAGCTTTGGTCAGCCCGGAGTTATAGCAAAAGACACTTGCCCAAGATGCCACACAATGAAACTAAACTTAGGACGACATGGTTGAGAAGCAAGCTTCTTACCACACAGCCATGCTGTCAACTTTTCTTTTATTCTTCTGTTATTGGTTTCAGTCTTTGGACTGTGACCATGCTGTGACAAAGTAAAACTCTAAGAGTTTTACTTGATTAAATTGATCCTACAGTACTTTAGTCTGGTACTTATTTTGTCACTTTCCATTTATCTAATGGTTACGTCTACTTTTCACAAATAGGAGCATATTTCAGAATGCACTCATACACACATGCATATACTCACACACACATGTATATACTCACACACACATGTATATACTCACACACACAATATATATAATATATATATAATGGCCTTTTGCCGCTTCCATCTTCTAAATTTCATGCCCAAGACCTTGTTCAACCTCAGTTTATGGTAGAATTAATATTGGCCTAAGATTCCATACAGTGGGATTGAACCTGTAACCATGTATTTGTGAAGTAAATTTTTTAGCCATACAGCCATATACCTGAATTGAATAAATTTATCTTTTGTTTTGGCAGTTGGGTATTAGTGGTAGTAATAGATACTATTAGCATGCTGGGTGAAATGCTTAGCGGTATTTCGTCTACCATTACGTTCTGAGTTCAAAATCCGCTGAGGTCAACTTTGCTTTTCATCCTTTTGGGGTTGATTAAATAAGTACCATTTACTACTGGGGTCGATGTAATCGACTTAATCCCTTTGTCTGTCCTTGTTTGTCCCCTCTGTGTTTAGCCCCTGTGGGAAATAAAGAAATAAATAGATATTCTTTTAATTCTGTAAACATTAAAATTAAATCTACAACATAGTGCTCCAGCATGGCTTTAAACTAACTGGTTCTGGTAGTGGTAGTATCACTTCCTTCTTATGCTTAAAACCCGAAGACAAAAATCCCCTCAAAGTCAAATGCAAGGCCTCACATTTTCTAATGATCTTTTATAGAGACTTCAGTTATTCTATAAACATTTGCTGAACCGCATTACAATGACTAAATTTCTTGTTTTAGCCAGAAAATAATTTTCCTTTGATTGGTTACTGACCCTTTAACCCTTTTGATATCAACCCACCTGAGATAGCCCTTGGTTCATAATACAAACTTCCTGTTTAAAGTGATCTAAATTAAAGCTTTCTATTAACATTTTCATGTTAATTTACACTATGTGATCAAAAGTATCCAGAAACCCACCTGATAATGAAGTTTGAGCCACTCTCCATCAGGAACTCTGGCAGTCAATACAGTGTTGGCCTACCCTTAGCCTTGATGACAATCTCCACTCTCATAAGCATACTTTCAATGAGGAGGAAGAAGGTTCCCTGGGGAATGGCAGCCCATTCTGCATTGACCCCTGCAGTATGGATAGGTGCTTAGTCATGTTGAAATACGCAAGGGTCATCCCCAAACTGGTCTTCGACAGTAGGCAATGTGAAAGTAGTTAAAATGTCAGTGTAACTTGTGCCATGACAGTGCCACGTAAAGCAACAAGGGGGACAAGATCCCCTTCAGGCGAAACACGACCGCAACATGATCCCATCACTGTCAAATTTCACTGTTGGCACTATACAGGCTGGTGCATATCATTCACCAGGCATTCATCATACCCACACTCTACCATCAAATCGCAACATTGTGTACTGTGATTCATCACTCCATACAACAGTTTTCCACTGTTCTATAGTCTAGTTTCGATGCTCTTTACACCATGTGAGATGGTGTTAGGGATTTGTCTGTATGATGTGTGGCTTATGGGCAGCTGTTCTTCCATGGAAACCAATTTTCTGCACTTCGTGCTGAACAGTCATTGTGCTTGGAGTAGATCTTGCTGCAGGTTGGAATTCCTGAGTGATGGTGGTGAGGGGTGATAGACAGTTATGTTGTACCATCCTCTTCAACACTTGATGGTCTCTAGGAGTTAACCTGGGAGGTTGGCCCAAACACTTTTGGGTTGTACACATCCCTTTACGTTTCCACTTCACTATTACATTGGAAACAGTGGACCTAGATATGTTCAGGAGGGTGGAAATCTTGCCTAAAGGCTTATTAGACAAATGACACCTGATCACCAGACCCTGTCGAAACTCTGTTAGTTGCGCAGAGTGTCACATTCTGCTGCCTAGCATTGTCTGCTGGCTACTAAGATCACTGACCATGTGCTCCACATGGCGAATGGTAGTACTGTGTCACCCTCTATGATAAGCACACATTTTGCAGGGTGTCTGGATACTTTTGATCATATAATGTATGCTTCAAACACCATCTTAATAATGGCAAAATCATTTTATTAAATATTTCCTTACTTTCAAAATTAATTGAAGCAAAAGCAGGGATTTAACAGCATTATGGTGACAAAAGGATTTAAAAAACATAAGACCTACATTGGAATACTGCTCATATATATTTGGTGTTACTGTTATAAGATATCCTACACCACTTCCCAAAGGAGGGTAATTTGATTGGTTGGCAAAGATTCATCTAACTGAATGCTACAGCCACTGTAGCTCTATCTACAACAGCCTCTGTTCCACTGAATTAGTTAACTGTATAGCATTTTTCATTGGCAATGCAGTACCTCTTTTCCTTTTTCCACCCTTCTTTTCTTCAGTCAAAATCATCCCTAAACATTTTGTTCAGTCATATATTTCTCTCTCAAGATTTTACCCCTCTACAATTCACTCCTCACCCACCTTTTTCCAGTTTTACAGTGTGTATGAATCCAACTGGTATCCAACCTAAACAGCACTGATATCAATGTCATCACTCTGGAAGTTAGTGCTGAGAACCAAGACCCTACCCCTTCTCCCTAATTAAATATCTTCAATCCCCATCAAAATCCACTTTTATTCTTTTCCTTTCTTCGAAATTGAATGAATCAGTCCTTTTCTCTCTCACCAGAGGTGTGGCAGATTTTGTTTTCTGGTGGGTTATGCTGCTATTCTCATGTCAGATTTTAATTCTCGGTTACAAATTCATCATGCTTTTAGTCATCCAGCCCATTTTGCCTACTCTCTCTCTCTCTCTCTCTCTCTCTCTCTCTCTCTCTCTCTCTCTCTCTCTCTCTCTCTCTCTCTCTCTCTCTCTCTCTCTCTCTCTCTCTCACACACACACACGCACACATCTTTATATCTCTGTGAACTGGTTCTTTTACATGTGCTACCATATCTGTTTCAGAAAGAACTCAATGAGTTAATGAGTGATACGTCTATTCCAACTCTTGCTCCTTCAATACCAGTTTCTACCTCTAATCAACTCCCAGTTTCAAGACCAGATGTCCACCAACAACCATCCAGTCCATCTCCAGACTCTGTTACCTTATTAAAAGATCGCATTTCCATGTACACCAGTGCTCTGTCCAACACAGATGAACCAAGTAAGAAAAGAAGGTTGACCAGAGGAATTAAAGTAAGGAGCAATACATTTGAGAAAACATCTCCATTTTTTGTTGTTATTGTTGCTTAACCCCATGTTGTTTTCTTGTTCTAACAGGTTTATGATTCTCAGCATTCCTGCCTAGACCAGTCTATCTCATATATTAGAGACTACATTGGCCAGTATTCTTTTTATTAAAGAAAATAGGATATGATTTAAGGTTAATTTAATTGCTATTTCTGGGAGGCCAAATTACTGCATAAATGCTTCCTTGTTAGTTTGTCTTGTTAGAGAGAGAGAGAGAGAGAGAGAGAGCCTTTATCATGTAGAAATATGGCACATGTGTAGTGGGTCAAACAACTAGGTGTTATCCCCAGATTTAGCCCTCCATTTAGCCCTCCATTATTCAGGATGTTGATTTAAGGGAGATTTGGCTGCTATTTCTAGCAGGTTGTGCCAACATAAAGGAGCTTCCATAGTGATCTGGTGTTGTAGATGTATCTTGCCTGAGTCAGAATGATAGTGGTTTTAGGATGAGTATTGTAGATCCACCTTGATTAATTGGGAAGATGTTTTAAGACGTGCATGTGATTGGAAGTTTGGGTGTGATTGCACATATAACCAACTATGCTTTCATATGTCCATGTGGTGTTTCATTTTTAATATGTATTTTGAGTGTAGGTGGTGGTCTATGGCTATGACCTCTGTGTAGAACTTGTAATGATGTGAAATGTTATACTTTGTGGGGTTTTTATATCTAATTATAGTTTGTTATGGTGAGATTGAGTAACCGTTTAGTACTAGCGTAATCCATGTTGGAAATAATGTGGTTTATACACTATTATTATTGTTGTTCTATATCCCCAAGTCATTCCTCATTGAATAGAACTGTGATTGACTTCATCCCAGCCATGACTGCCCCATCTTCATCATATTTTCAGATGTAGTGTGCCTAAGACTACATTATATAATGTGTTATTTCTTTTCATTTTTTTTCGTGGTACCTTGGACAGGTGTCTTTTACTGTAGCCTTGGTCCAACTTAAGTCTTGTGGGTGGATTTGTGTACAGGCTGAAAAAAGTACTTTGTACATACATGTGTGTGTGTGTTGTGTCCTTATCTTGACTTTGTGTGATAGTGGTGATGGCCATTGTCATACAAACTGTGTCATTTGTTTCTTATCTTCTGTGAAGACATGTCTGGAAAGAGGTAAGAGCTGGCAACAAATTCCTTCCAACCCATACAGGCATGCATGGAAAGTGGACTTTAAAACAATGATGTCTTTTTATTGTTGGTACTGGGTAAATGGAGAGATTTGGCTGCTATTTCTAGCATATTGAGCAGCCACATAAAGGCTCTCTAGTTAGCTCATTGCTGTTCTTTGTGTTGGTTGTGTGTTTGGTGTGAATGTTGTAGAGGTGTTCTCTGTAATTCCATCATTGTATGAATTTATGTAGTCCAAGCCTTGCCAGCATGGAAAATGGACTTTAAATAATAATGTTATGTGATATGGAGAGTGATGGTTGGTTGTATTTGACATTTGTTGTTGTTTAGCTCCTGGTTAGGCCTCATTTGACAGACATGTAATCAAAACATATTTCAGCCATAACTTTCCTGTCTTTATTAGGCTCTTTGTAGGACTATGTATTCTCACGTATCATTTCCTTTTAAAGACAATAGACTGGCGTGTGATTTGAAAGAAGTTTTGCTGCTATTTCTAGTAGGTTAATACGTCTGTGTTGATTCTCTTAGTTCTTTGTTGTTGGTGTCATTGCTTCAACTGCAAACATTTCATTCTATATTGTCTGATTGCATTATATCCCCTGGCTAATAAGGCACATAAATTCTTTGCCTCAATCTGCCCAACTGAAAACTATATTCTGCTTTCACTTTACAATAGAGCAATTCTCTTTTGGGAAGGAGCTTCTATTAAAACAATTGCTGTAACAAATAAATCTACTCAACCACTCGTGGTAATTTGGAATTAGTATAAAATACAAGAGTTAATTTATATTTGCTTGTGTTATTTTTGTAATTTTTATGTCTCACCTCCTAGATCCCTAACTAAACACTTCTACTAACCTTCCCCCAGTGTAATGGCAGCTCTCTGGAATTGCCTTCTTTTAAGAAAAGAATATATGTTTGTATGTATATGTGTCTGTACTTACCTGTTGTATATATATTATGTATGTGTATGTATGTATGTATGTTTACATTGTTTTGGAACAGTGCCAAATACACCAAGAGAAACTGTGTTTCATGTACAACAGAGGTTGACTGATAAAGATGAGGGTGCCAAGGAAAAGTAAATGTAGAAGAATTTGAGCTAATTCTGCAAGTTTTAGGGGTGATATTGGCATTAAAGATTATAGTGGTGTGAAACTATAAGTTACTTCTGTAATGACCCTGTAATTCAAATTGTAAACCACATCCTATTATACAGTTTCCACTGATAGTATGAAACTGATGATTATGTTGATAATAAATGTTTGTTTTGTTTTATAGAATTTAGAAGAGTTGCTGAAAGATGCAAAAGCAGGCCGTAAAATACCAGAGGATTCTATCCCACCTCCAGTTTCTGTTCGAAGAAAAGAACCGTCTTCAGTTATGACTCAAGACCAACCAATTCCTGTACAAGTTCAGCCACCTCTACCTGAAAGAAGTGTGTTTGTATTCCTGTATTTTGGTCTTCTAATTGTTTTAAACAAAAGAAATTATTTATCATTTATTGCTAAGTACTTATTCTTGATGTCTATTTACATATTTACAGCTAGATTGACATTACATTCTCATGGTGGACTGTATATTTACACTACTTATATACTTGTATCATATGGGTGGAGACTTATTTGATGGTAACTTCTGCAGAAGCCCTCACATGCAGACACACACAGACAAAATGTTGAAAATATTCCATGCAAGCTTTGAGATATCAACAACATAAAAAGTTGGAAATGCACAATCCCTTTTGTATTGTAATTAATCAAATTATTCCAAAGTACAACATTACATACTCGTTTCTCTTCTGACAAGAGATAGTCATTGTAATTGTGGGCTAAAAACCATCCTTTACACATGTACATTATAATGATTATCTTCTATGCAGAGTGAAACTGGTATGTAATAATCTACTTTGGAATAATTTGATGAATTACAATATCAAGAGAATTGTGCATTTTCTTCTCATCACATATGAGTGTGTGTGTGTTTTGTGCAGTCATTTATGAGTGCCTGTGTATTGACATTTTGACAACTAGAGCTGAATGAGCTAAGTACCAGATTGAAATAAATATTGAGGTTGATATGATAAACTGAATCCTTGAAGGCAGTGCCCTGCATTGCTATACTAAAATGACTGACCTGTGAAAGAATAAAAGAATGTATAATGGTATTTGTTAATTAATAATACTTTAAACTTTCTAGATAATGTACCAAGGCAAGAAGAATCTCCAATTAGATCTGCTGCTCCTGCCCTTCCACCAAGGAATATAGTTGAGAAGCCTCCTGGTCAACCACCTGTTGGAGCTGTCTCAGTACTTCCACCACTGCCTCCAAAGTCCTCCCATGATACTGCACGCAGTCCAGCACAATCCCCGTCCTCATCGTCTTCTTCAATGCCCGGCACTCACAGACCCCAACCTCCACAGCAGCCAAAACTTGTGAGAGTTGATCAGATGAAGCATCCAATACCAGAATCTTCTGGAGGTCTGTTTCTTTTCTTTGTTTTTTTTTTATACGTCTGTTGTCATTTTGGTGGGCTTTTTAAAAATATGCATCATCATTTCTTCATTTTTTTTCTGCCTTTAATTTTTCATCAGTTACTTGTATGTATGTTTAAGTACGAATATACAAATTAGGCTATCCTCTAATGTGCTAACCTAATTTATTATTGCTTTATTTAACAACTAACCTATTTTTATTGATGGGAGAAGGAAGCTATATCTTCTCCGAGGAGTAATCAACAAACCATGAAAAGATTCAAGAAACTTCTCTCATTTATTTTTGCCTATCATAAGTATAGAAAGAATGTGTTTACATTCTTACTACACACACAGTGAGGCTTTCTAATGTTTAAATTTACTACATTTCTTCTGATTTATGGGATGTTGTGCATGGAAAACAGACATTAACTAATTGATAATGATGATGTCTTGTGAGCTACTTGGTGACATGTAAAAAGCACCGAGTACACTCTGTAAAGTGGTTGGCATTAGGAAGGACATCCAGTAGTAGAAACCATGCCAAAACAGAAATTGGAGCTCGACACAGTCCTCTGATCTGTTATATCCCATCAAACTGTCCAACCCATGCCTCCTTTGAATACAGATGCCAAATGATGTTGATGATGACGATGATATATATGTATGTATACATATATGTATATGTGTAGTACCAGGATGCTCTTGAGCACTACTGATAGCATGTATCCCAGTACAATCTGTTGCACGGTCAGATTGTTGGTGACTAAATGACAAAACCACCAAGCCTGCTTGGTGAGTAGGGTGGTTTTTGGACACCCTATAGGATGAAAAACTAGGCCCATCAAAGGGCGGATGAACTCAGAGTCAACAGCCATACATTTAAAACCACTGGTAGTGAGAGACCCCTAACTGTCGTCACAACATCCTGCTAGGAGAAAGACAATCTAACATAAAGCCTGCAGATTCATGTGATTACTGGTTAGATGAATTCTTGCTTTATTGAAATTATCTTTGCATCCAATTGCTTGGTGGCGATTTAAACCAACCCCAAATGTGGAAAGAGAATAATCTCAAGAATTGTCCAAAATTGACATGTTATTAGGAAAAGACTGATTGCCTAGTGACAAGAGGACAGCTTTGTTCACATTTCTGCATCCATAGGCATCATCAATTCAGCAGTTGCCTTATCTTGTCTGTAGCAGGACAAAATTCGGATCTTTTTTAAAACGGGGGCCACATTTTTCATTAACGAAACACTTTGAAACTTGGAACACTGGTAGAATGTGTCATATAAAACATCTTTTTCTCTTAGTCTTCTTAAAAAAAAAAGAAATCCATAACTTATTCCATGTTAAAGTTGTCGTATTTCTGTAATTTCAACCAATCACTGACGTCCATTCAGCCGATATACATTAAGTGCCGATTACATAAACAAAGGATTCTGAAACAATTAACCCTAACCCTAACCGTAGGGTTAGGGTTAGGGTTAAAGCAAATTTAAAATGAAAAAAGCAAATAAAACGAAGGTATGGAGATTAAATACGCTTTACATTGCTTAATCAGCCAAAGGAGTAAATATAAACAACTGAATACTTGTCAGTGATTGGTTGAAATTATCGAAATAAGACAATTTTTTACATGAAATAAATTCGAATACAAAAATATTTTTGTGTTCTATAACACAAAATAGATAAGTATACAAAGTTTGAAAGTCTTTCGGTACCAAAAACACTACGTAAAACATTAATGAAAAATGTGGCCCCCGTTTTAAAATAGATCCCAAGATTCTTCTATGAAAAGGATTAGTTTTGCATAAATGATATGAAAATTAGTGAGAGAAACAACTCAGAATATTCAATGGTATGTATTTGAACAGCAAAATGAAATACATATATATATGTGTTTTTATATATATATATATATAGTGCATTGAGTTATGCCTCCTTATGCTAAGAAGTTTTAAATAATTGGCCAAGTTTTAAATAATCAGCATGGCCAAAACCCAATGACTGAAACCAATAAAAAGATAAAGGGAATATATACACGAGTGGGCATTTGCAGTTTAGTTAGAAGGAAGTGCCTGCGGCCCTTACAGGCCTTTCAAGACTGGTGACATTGATAAGTTTGTTCAGTTTAGACATCTACCTTAGGAATGAGAACCCAGGTTTGAAATTTCCCCAAGACACCTGATGAAAGCTGGAGGGTATATCAGCTGAAACGTTGTGTTAACAACAGACAAGATGAGGACAAATATCCGTCAAATGTAAATAATGTACATAATTCCTCTTCTCTTAAATATAGAACTGAAATATATACCAGTCTAATACTGGGGTCATTATAAATGGCAACACATCTTTTCCAAATTTATGGATTTGTACCTATGTATAAGTTGTCTTTAAACAAAACTAAGAACATATTGGATAAAGTAGAAGACATGATGGTTACAACAAGAACATTTTTGATCATAAGTCTTCATGATCAGAGTTGACCCAGGGCTAAACAACAACAGTTCTTATGATTCCGACTTCCTTTTGTTATTAGATTGCTTGTATGTTTATTAATATGTCTAGTTACCAAATCACATTATCATTATTGTTGTTATTATTATTATTATTAAGGTGGTGAGCTGGCGAAATCATCAGCATACCAGGCAAAATGCTTAGTGGCATTTTGTCCATCTTTACGTTCTGAGTTCAAATTCCACTGAGGTCCACTTTACCTCCTTTCATCCTTTTCGAGTCAATAGAATAAATACCAGTTGAGCACTGGGAGCAATGAAATCGACTTACTCCCGCCAAAATTGCTGCCTTGTGTTAAGATTTGAAATTATCATCATTACTATTATTATTATTATTATTATTATTATCATCATCATCATCATCATCATCATCATCAGCAGCAGCAAGTTGGCAGAATCATTATCATGCCGGGCAAAATGCTTAGTGGCATTTTGTCTGTCCTTACGTTCTAAGTTCAGATTGTACTGAGGTCAACTTTACCCTTCATCCTTTCGGGGTCGATAAATTAAGTACCAGTAAAACACTGGGGTTGATGTAATCAACTAGTCCCTTCTTCCCAAATTTCAGGCTTTGTGCTTATAGTAGAAAGGATTATTATTATTATTATTATTGTTATTATTATCATTATACCTGATGTTTATATTTAATTTCAGCAAATAGCACTCACAGTATGCTGTGTGAGCGACGAGATCAATATAAATCTGCTGCTATGGTTGCCAAGAAGTCTGGTGATATATCAACTGCTACGAAATATGCGCATGTAGCGAAGGTAATTAAATTACTTCTGTGTGCATATGCATACACATACATATATAGTGAAGGCATGTGGTCTGGTGGTTAAGGTATTTGGCTTGATCATATGGTTATGTGTTCAATTCCCAGGTTAAGTGGTTCATTGTATACTGGAACAGCACTTCATTTCATGTTATGCCAGTCTTCTAAATGAAAATGAGAGCCAGCGGGTGCTGGTAAAGCCACACCCTCTCTCTGTGCAGCTGTCACATCTTGGATGTTCCTCTCACTCAAGGGTGAGGGTTTGTCTATGTTTACTCATGGCTACACAGGCACCTAAATCAATTAGTAAAAGCAGAGTACACATTACTAAGTCATACTTGTTTGTGAATGACAGCTGGCTGCTCTTTTTTTTTGTATACACACACACACACACACACACACACAAACACACATGTGGGCGCATACATAGAGATTAGAGTGTTGCACTTACTATTATGAAATCATGGTTCTGATTTTCAAACAGGGTAGTGAGTTGTGTTCTTGAGCAAAACACTTTATTTCATGATACTCTTTGATCACTTCAATGTTTGGCACATTGTGCACCTATACAGGCAGTGTAGATTTAATGGAGGCAATGAGCTCCTGTAAAGCACAAGCAGTTGCTCACTATCAGCAAATCATCTGTGCAGGTTGTTCAGCTAGAAATTGCAGAATCACCTTTCTTGGACTCAAAAGACTATCAAGGGGTGTGTGCGTGCGCGCATGCATGCATGTGTGTGTGTGTGTGTGTGTGTGTGTGTGAGAGAGAATGTGTATATATTTGTGTCTCTTTGTCTTGATATCATGTGTAAGTTGTAAATGAGTGTCATTAACATACAAGTAGTGTCATTCATTTCCAATATTCTGTGAGAACATGTCTGGCCATGGAGAGATATTACCTCGCTTGGAAGTAGATGAAGGCTGACAACAGGAAATCCATCAGACCTTAGAAAATCTATCTCAATAAATTCTGTCCCACTCAAGTAAGCATGGGAAAGTAGACATTAAGACGATGATGATAATGATGAGATATGAGTTAAAAGTATATTCATGAGACACAATTTCTCAAAGCAGATGCATGTAATAAAGTCCTTGACAAGATAAAATGGTACTACAATAGTGGTTTATGAACAAACATCAGGCTCTTGAGAAAAGAAAATGATATCAATGAAAGTTTTAACCTCCTTTGTGTCTATATTAATGTGAAGACAAAATACAGTTTACATCTGTGTAATTCTTTTTTCACCATAGTTATAGACATGTTTAACCAATTAGCATTTAAACTGGCCATATCTAGCCCAGATATTCCAGCTGTTTTATGTTCAGACCAGCCAGATCTGGCCTCTCACCCTTACCCTACAATATCATTCTAAAAATATAAAAATCACATCATGAGAATCTCAAAGGTACAAGATAAGGCATGATTAATTCAAAACAATGTGAATAAATAAGCATTACATTTGACAGAGTAATCTGAATGCTAAAGGGTTAAACAGTTTAAAACCACTTAATTTGTATCAAATGTGACAATTTGCCCATTCCGTTTAACCCCTCTCCAAGGAGTGTAGGTCCTGCTCTCCGTCAGGAGAAATGCTACTTCCAACTACATGCAAAAAATAGTTATGTAGGAAAATAGACATGAATAATGAGTTTTTCTGAAAGTATGTCGAGAGCTTCTGACCTATGTGCAGGTTTCTAGAAATGTGTCAAAGGAATCCTACATGTAAAGGAAACAAGGTAAGAGACTAGTTCTACAGATTCATATTGCATACAGATACACATACATATGCACTATGTATTAATTGTTTCTTCTTATATTCCAGCAATTTGAAAATGTTATCAAAGCCCTTGTGGAGAACAAGCCTATTGACCTCTCAAAAATGCCACCTCCACCTCCAGGTTACAAAGGTTTGTAAGACATTTGTTCTCTCTCTCTCTCTCTCTCCCCTGCTCTGGTCTTTAGATCACTTGACACTTGGCTGTGAATAAGTACTGTGAGGAGGAGCAGGTTATCTCTTCTGTAAATTGTCATTGTACAGTCCATTTGGCTGTAAATAGAGAGGTAAGAAGTGGAGGTACAGTCACTTGTAATTATAAGTATGTTATGTCCTATATGGATCCACAATGATGCCAGTTTTAAATTTCATGCTGAGGCACAAGGATCTAGTTGTAAATCAGGCAACACAAGACTGTGCTGTCCTCTTAACATGAGATCACAACTTGCATGTAAGTTTGTGACTCACAAATATATGTGTGTTTGTTTTCTTTGTGTTTTATTCATTTTTGTTTCCTGTTCCAGAGAATACTATCAGATCTGTTGTGTTTGCACCAGATTGTTGTTGTTATCAGAATGTACCACTGGTATTCCTTATTGTCAAGGGTGTGAATACATTCTGGTCTTACTGTGCTTTTTGTAGGACTATCAGGACAGTCTTTCCTGTGAAAAGCTTTGTAAATAGTTTTGACAACAATGTCATGTCTCATAGAAAGGTAGCACCTATGCAGATATTTTTGGATAGCTGATGATGATGTGGGTGACACACTGGTATGGCACATATTCTATCATACCATGGAGATTTAGAGGCATCCTTACCTCTCTTATTAATTGAAGGCATACTTTTCTAGGCGAGATGTGATGTATCTGTCACATGTCCAAGGCAGGCTAGAGGATACCAACAACATTGACATTGTAGCTCTCCCTGACAGTGTGACTGTTAATGCAGCAATTGTATGTACATACATATGTATGCATGCATGTATGTGTGTTTTTGTGTTGTATGTATGTACATCTCTCTCTCTCTCTCTGCCTGCCTGCCCGTTCGCATGCATGCATAGATGATAAATTTATGACCTTCCCAGTGAGAATCTTGTAATAGCATCATGTTGAAGTTCAGCTGTGAGTAAATAAATCAATACCCCCCCCCCCTGTTTTCTCTCATTCTCACACCACCATGTATATATGATGAAATCTTCAGTCTTGTTTCTTGAAATGAGATATTTTGTGTTTTCATCTTATTTTCTATTCTCTTGTTTTCAGCTAAGACACAATTCCAAACTCCCACTAATAATAACATCAGCTCCCAATCTGGCCATGTCAGTCAAGGTAGTTCTGTCAAAGAAGTTAATCCATCTTCAACAAGTGAGGAAATTCCAAATCTTTCACCAAGTGGTAAGAATCTGTTTGTTACTCTTTACTGTTATTGTTATAATTATTATATCCTAGGATAGTTAATTAATGTTGTGGGACCTTAGGATGGGTAGTCTGCAGAAAATGAGGAAGACAAAAGTGAAGTATGTGTGAGACAGAGAAAGAAGATTTGAAGGGAATTTTAGTCTTGCAAACTGCATGGTGATCTCAATAGTGTTGGTGCTATAAAAAAGCACCCAATATACATTAAAGTGGTTGGTGTCTGAAAAGGTATCCAGCCATAGGAACCATGCCCAAGCAGACATTAGAGCATGATGCACACTTTGGAGCTATTGGTTCCTGTTAAACTGTTTAACCTATGCCAGCACGGAACATGGACACCAAATGAAGAGGATGATCACAGAGCAATGCATCAAAATACTGCAATGCAGATAGCTTGGTGCTGTGCCATTTCTCTCATCCTACTGCATTTTAAATAGTATTAACAATTCTAGTGAGGAACAATCCAGAAATGTGGAGTTGGGATTTAATTTTATTTATTCATCTCTTTTCTTTTTCCTTAGTTTTGTTTTAAATTTCTAATTTATAAAACAGATAAATTTCATTAAAATATAGAAAGTCACATTTCTTATTAAGTTTTTAATTTTGCCATGATTTAGCACTATAACAAATTACTTAAAATGATTTCATATTATTTCAGCTTTAAAGAAGTTGTACAAAACTCCAGATGCTCCGTCTTCAGTGGAGGAAGCTCTTCGACACAGATTGAATAAATATAAAACAGTTGAAGAAGAAGCAAAAAAAAGTGGCAATGGTGGTAAAGCTCGGCGAATGGGGCGTATTGCAAAGGTATTGTTTTATATTGTATACCTGTTATATGTATTGTTAATGTATTGTTTGGCGTGTGTGTATGTTTAATTTATGTTACTTTTCTTCTCTTGTTAATTACAGGAATATGAAAATGCTATCAAAATGTATAAAGCTGGAAAACCTGTGAATTTTGAGGAGTTACCAACACCTCCAGGTACTTCTTGTTTCACTTTATCAGAAATACTTAATTAAAAGTTCCAATTTCATCTTTTTTTTTTCAATTAATAAATTTTTACAAATAAAAATGTTTTTTATGATTAAGAATGAGATTCCTTAATACACAAATGGCTTGTAACTATGGAAGGTCCTGAATAGAAACTGTAATATCTTAATAGATTTTGAATGTGTATGTTTATAATTTTGATATTGTCTATTGTTATATGTCATGCATTCAACAGAGTACAACATGTGTTGACTCAAGGTGTATATGTATATTTAGATAAATGTACTCTATATAAAATTTTCCATACAATGCAGAGCAGAGTTTAGTATGTTAAATCTAAAATATGTGTTGGCACAAGGTATGTATGTATAATTAGGTAAATGTAGTATATATCAAACTTGCTATATTAACAGAGTATATACTATATTAGATGTGAAACCTGTTGAACCCATGTGTGAGATGTTTATGTATTGTTACATTAATGTGGTCTATATAAAACTTGTTATATATCAACAGGATATTTACTATGTTAGATTTAAAATGTTGACACAAGGTGTATATATATATATATATATATATATATATGTATGTATTTATGTATATAATTAGATAAATGTAGTCTACATAAAACTAATATTACCATGTAATAACAGTTTAATACTATGTTAGATCTAAAACTAAAATATGTTGATACTAAATATGTATATGTAATAAGATAAATGCAGTTTATGTAAAACTTGTTATATATCATGTACTCAACAAATTATACTATATACACACATTTATTGACAATAATGTGTTAGTTTATAAAATTTTGATTTTTTGGGGTTGAAACTTTTTGCTTAGGAAAATTTGTTTTGGAGCAATTCCTCCCTTTAACCATTTTGTTTCCATATTTCTATTGAAATACACTGCATTTGTTTCAATTAATTTTGAAAATAATGAAGAATTTACAAAACTAACTGTTTCATTATTAAGCTAGTGTGTGACACGTAAATTATCATGAAATTTTGGTAGAAGGCTTTAATTTAGAATACTTTAAAAAAGCAAGTTTGTATCATTGAACCAAGGGCAGTATCAGGTGAGTTGGTATCAAAAGGGTTAAATATAGCTTGATGAAGTATTTATGGGCACTTTTCAGTTTTCATCAACTTGAAATTTCAAAACTGGTAATTTAGAAGAAAGAAACTTAAATCTTTTACTTCATATTCATCAAGTATTTCGCCTTACAAACTGTAAACTAGGGTAAATAAGTCTTGCATTGTTATGCCTTCCTGATATTTTCAGCATCAGATTATTTGATGGAATAACAAATGCTCTTTCCTGCCACTAATCATTAAAAGGTGTATAACATGGGATATTTGTTGTTTGATTGACCCTGTTTGTATACACGGTGAAGTCAACTTCAGTAGGACTTGAGCTTTATCCTTCTTTAGAGTGACAAAGCTAAATACTGTAAGCTTGTTGTGCTATCATTTCTGCCAACCCACTACCCTAAACTTGTATCTTGGCAACTGACACAGCTATGTGGAGGCCAAATAGAAATGATATTAGTTTGATCTGTTGGCTGTCTAATGATATGTTGCATTAAAGATGAAGTCTAAGTGAGCTGTGAGTGTGGCTGGACAGCAAAGACTTCAGTTTGATAAATGCAAGAGATTAGGATGAAGGGGTTTGTATTGGTTCAGACATATGTGAGATAATGAAGTCTGGATGTGAAAAATACATTATGTGCTGTTGGTGGAAGTACCAGTAGAAAAGATAGTCATGTTAAGAAATACGGAGGTCATATCCCAGGATCTTGGACCTTACAAAATATGATGAAGGTCTGGAATGTTTGATAATACAGATTTTGATACAGGTTCACTCAAATAATGTCAGCATGGAAAAATATACAAATGCACATTTAATGTTGTTTACAATAATGATGATGACAATGATGAAACTTATAATAAATTAGAAAAGTGCAGATGTAGCTGTGTGGTTGAGAAGTTTGCTTCCCAACCACATGGTTTTGGGTTCACTCCCATTGCATGGCACCTTGCATAAGTGTCCTCTACTAGTGCTAGGCCAACCAAAGCCTTGTGACTGGATTTAGTAGACAAACTGAAAGAAGCCTGTCATATATGTGTATGTATCTGTGAATGTGTGTATGTTTGTGTCTCCTTGTCTTCAAATTGCATGATAGTTGTGAGTGTCACCGTCATACAAGCTGTGTCATTAATTTTCAATGTTCAGCATAAACATGTCTAGCCATGGAGAAATGTCTTGCTTCTGAATATGGCAGGGTTGGCAACAGGAAGAGCATCTGGTTGTAGATAATCTCCCTTAAAAAACTCCATCTGTCCCATGCAAGTATTGGAAAAGTAGACATTAAAATGATGATAATGATGATAGAATATGTTGCTTTCCCTTTTTTTAATGTAAATTTTCTTTTCCCATAGGCTTTCCACCAATTCCTGTGAATGATTCAAAACCGCCATCATCATCAACTAGTAGTTCGTCTGTCACCTCTTCAGATATGAAGCAGGCTCCTATGAAACCACCTACCCATCCTCCAGTGGCAAAACAACAGCCAGCAGCCCAGCAAGAGCTTTCTGAACAAGAAATTCGCAAACGGGCTTGTAAGTATGATATCTTTGTTATTTCAATATAATGTAAATATCTGCAATAATCTGAAAATTTTCCATGAACAATGTTTAGCTCCTCTGGCTTTTTTATCTTTCCTTGAATAAAACACTAGCCTACTGTAGAAAATTTCCCAAAGGTTTTGTTTTTTGCTTCTCAATACTTAAACTTAGAACAGCCATTCATTATAGACCAATCAATGAAGTATATTTGAACTCACAATCTATTAGTTGGAAATCCAGTAACTGTCCACATGGAATAAAGTCTACTTTTACTAAAGATCTAAATCTTGAGTATAAAGTATGTAAACTCTGTTTTACTTCTGATTCTGGACTCTTCCCCACCGAAAGGATAGCAAAGGGTTTGTAGGCGACTACCTCAGAGGTTCTGATTCCTGCTGTTTTCAACAGTAATGTAAACTGTAATGAAGAATAATATTTGTGTTCTTCCAAAAAATAAAAAAAACACCATATATGATCATGTGAAGGAACCTGTGTGTAGTTACTCAATAATAACAGCAGTTAAATCTCCTTTAAACTTCCTCCTATCATCTATAACATAGATGAAGCTACTGGTAAAATAATATACAGGAAAGAAGATACCATAGTTACTAATAATCCTAAAGTTGATCATTTAGTCAGTCTCTAGCTAAATATTAGTTAGTCTCCAGCTTTAAAACATATCTCTTCTAATTTCAGTTGCTCGAAGAAGTATTTCTTCTCGACAAGAACAGCACATTGCCTTTTTGAAGGAACGCATGGCTGAGTACCGCCAGGCAGCAATTCAAGCTCGAAAGAATCAAAATATGGAACTTGCTAAAGCTTATCTCCGTCAAGTGAAGGTAAATACTGTTTACAGGAGTAGGTGTGGTTATGTGGTTATGAAGTTTACTTTGTCATCATATAGTGGAGGTGCATGGCTTAGTGATTAGAGTGTTGCACTCATGATTGTATGGTTGTGGTTTTGATTCCTGGACTGGGTGATGTGTTGTGTTCTTGAACAAGATACTTCATTTCATGTTGCTGCAGTTCACTCAGCTGGCAAAAATAAGCAATCCTGTACCAGACCAGCATTCTGTCCAGTGGGAAATATATATACATCACAGAAACCAGGAAACTGGCAATGCAAATACCGACAGGGCACAGATGTGTGTCAATAGCCAGCTGGAGGAGATGTTCTCCTGGGGCTAAAAGCAACAGTAACATTCACCCTTAGGGTTTAGCCGCATTTAAGTGGCAAATATACTTCACGTTGTCGTGCAGTTACTGTTTATACCTCGTTCAGAGATTTAACATATATATATATATA
>NC_068988.1:83794416-83805043 GCF_001194135.2 Octopus bimaculoides
ATATATATGCATATATACGGTAAAAGTGTGTTTATTATAGTAGTTTGACTTTAGTAGTGTCCCTTATAGCGTTTTTTTAAATTTAGATTTTTAAAAAGGTTTGATAAAAAATAACTAATCAATAATGTATTCACCCTTGTTGTTTACAACTTCTTCCCAACGTTCAACAAAATTTTCAATACCTCGTTGGTAGAAATCACCTGATTTCGACTCGAAAAATTGATCCAACCAAGCTCTCATTTCTGCATCAGTACTGAACGAAACTCCGTGCATAGCATTTGAAAGAGGTCGAAAGAGGTGGATATCCATTGGTGCCAAATCAGGAAAGTACGGTGGGTGTGGCAGCACTTCCCAGCCACGCGTTTGAATGGCTTCCTTGGTCATATTGGTGATATGAAGGCTGGAGTTGTTGTGCAGCAGAAGAACTCCATGCTGCCGATTAGGTCTTTGCTCTTGAATAGCCGTGTTGAGTTGTTCTGTTGGACATAGAGTTCTGCTTTAACCATTTGGTTCTGTTCAAGCAATTCGTAATGGATAATCCCATCCCAGTCCCACTATACGCACAACATCGTTTTACATGGATGAAGATCTTGTTTCATGCGCAGTGTCACTTGTTTACCGGGCTAAGCCATTCCTTACGCTGCTTTATATTGATGTACAGGCACCATGTTTTGTTGCCAGTAACGATTTGGTAAAGAAATTGTTGCTTGTGTCCATGAGTTGAGTGGTGATGAGCAAGCAAACTAGTGGAGTTTGTGGCTCGTTGATTTTTGTTGTTGTCACTTAAAGCATGCGGAACCCATGCCCCATACTTCTGAACCTTTCCCATCGAGTGAAGATGCTTCTTTATAGCACTGTGGGAGCATTCCATTTTCTCTGCCAGTTCCCTTGTTGTTTGATGAGAATTTTCGTGCAAAAGTTGGTTTAATCGCTCTTCATCGAACTCAACTGGATGGCCAGAACAAGGTGCGTGTTTGAGTTCAAAATTTCCATTTTTGAACTTGGCATACCAATCACGAGTGGTTCTTTCAACTATGGCACCCTCTCCATACACAGCACAAATGTCACGAGCAGCTTTTGTGGCCTTAGAACCTTGGTTAAAAGCAAAACGAAAGAGGTGTCGAAAATGCTCGTTTTTCTTAACGTGACATTCCATTTTAATGCTCAGAAAATTAACTAAAATTAACTAGAAAAAAAAAAACAAAATAGATTCCAAAATGATTCAAAAATAGAATTCTCAAAAAAAATAAATTCCAAAATTTAAAAAAACGGCAGGTACTTAGTTGCCAACCCATAATATTGTAAGTTGGTGAAATTTTGGAAATCGTTTTTACTTACCTAGTGGTTATGTTGTTATTTTCATTGAAATCAGAGGTATTTGAAATTTTACAGGGGGTGGTTGCCCCCCATTAAGCCCCCTAATTGCATTGGAAAGTAAATTTTATATAGCTCATCGTCTTTCTCGTAAAATTTTACATGTGAACACATACTTTGTTTTTATGTATCTTCTATTCCCTTTCGTCCTATAAATGTACAGACACACAGACGTTGAGCTTTATTATATAGATTAATTAAAACATATGGAATGTGTTTCATAATAAATACAGGCACAAGAAGATTAATTAAATTTTCAAATTTTCTTTAGGGATTTGAGCCAATGATCGAAGCTGCTGAAGGAGGGTTACCAGTTGACCTTTCAAAGGTAAGTGTTCCCATCTTACAATTGGACATCTCAAATATAAGGGTTAAAAAATATTAATTTCTAACGTAAGGCAAGAGAGAGTATAATTAATTCAAAATACTCATGTACTTGACTACTGCACATTTTATTAAGCCTGCAATGATGAAAGATTAGGTTGACTGCAGCAATTTCGTGAAGGGACATAATTAAATGGTTTACCTTTTTTTCTTCTGGCTGTTCTCTATTGTTTCTCATTAGAGTCTTGGGAAACTGCCTTGTGGTATCTCTTTCAGCCCTTTACATTCTGAGTTCAAATCATATCAAAGTTGGCTTTGTCTTTTATCCTTCTGATATTGATAAAATCAAATCACCTGTCAAGTTGTGGGGTTAAGGGTATCAACTAACCGTTTCCCTTCAAACGTTTTGGCCTTGTGCCTAAATTAGAAACAATTATTGTTCTTGTAGTCTTGATTATTATTGTTGATATTCAAATTTATGTGTGTGAATATATTGTATATTTTCTTGTAGGTACCACCTCCATTAATTTCAGATGAAGACAGGGAGGAAAAATTTGTGTTTGTAAATCCCGAAGATTGTACTTTGTCTGGAGATCGTGAGGAAGTTTTTAAGAAATTAAAAGATAGTCTTGTTTCCCAAATTCAAGTGAGTTTTTTTCTTTTCCCATTTCCCAGATTTTGTTTTTTTCTATTCCTTAAGTAGTTTCAGGACGACATTTAAGAAAATATATGCTCCTACCTCCAAGTCAGAACATTTGCTGATCCTTTATAAAGGAGAGGCCTCTTGTAGATTTTCTTGTGCCTATCTTCTTGACAGTAGCATCACTTAATATACTGCTGTCCTTTAACCCTTTTGATTCCAAACTGCCTGTGACCCCTTCTGGTTTGCTGATACAAACTTCCTGTTTTAAAATGATCTAAATAAAAATCTTCCTTCAAAATTTTATGTTAGTTTTACGTTCCAAACAACAGCTTAATAATGACAAACTTCATCATCATCATTTTAACATCCACTTTTCCATGCTTGTATGGGTTGGATGGAGTTTATTGAGACAGTTTTTCCATGACTAGATGCCCTTCCTGTCACCAACCCTTACTTGTTTCTGAGCAAGGTGATATTTTGTCATTGTCGGATTGGTTTTCACATAACATTGGAAATGAATGACACTGCTTTTATGATAGTGACAATCATTTTACAACTCTCATGTGATGTCAAGACAAGGAGATGTGCATGTATGAATGACAGGCTTCTTTCTGATTCCATCTACCAAATCCATTTACAAGGCTTTTGGTTGGCTTGGAATTATATCAGAGGAACTTGCCCAATGTGCCATGCAGTGAGACTGAACTCAGAACGATATTTATTTTACTAAAACCTATATCATTTTCAAAATTGATTAAAAGAAAAGCAGTGTATTTCAACAGAGACCTAGTGCCAAAAGAGCTGCTGTAATGTGACTACATAAAGAGTTTATAGTTCATATATAAAAAAGACCCAACATAGGTGTTGCTGTGTGGTAAGAAGTTTGCTTCTCAACCACACCTTGGGCAAGTATCTTCTACTATGGCCTTAGGTTGACCAAAGCCTTATGAGTAGATTTGACAGATGGAAACTGAAAGAAGCCCATCATGTATGTTATCATCATCATCCTTCAACATCCATTTTCTATGTTGGCATGGGTTGGACGGTTTCATCAGAGCTGGCAAGCCAGGTTCCAGTCTGATTTGGCTTAGTTTCTTTGGCAGGATGTCCTTCCTAATGTCTACCACTTTACAGTGTATGCTGAATGCTTTTAATGTGGCACTGGCATGAGAATGTGTGTGTATCTTTGTGTTTGTCCTCCACACTGGCACTTGACTACTAGTGTCAGTGTGTTTACATCTCTGTAACATAGCTAAGTACCAGACTTAAAAAGAAAATAAGTATTGGAGTTGATTAGTTGACTGAAATTCCTCAAGATGGTGCCCCAGCATGGTTGCAGTCGAATCACTGAAACAAATAAAAATGATTGAAAAAAATGATATCTTGTCGATCTCAATGTGAGCCAGCCAACCTTAACCAGGTCTTAAAGTTTGATTTCAATAGTTTGTGAACATTTTCTAAATCCCATTTCAGTTAATCCATTGTTTAAGAATAAAAGAAATAAAGGAAATGTAAATGAAAAGCTTATTGTTATATTTTCAGATGTGTTCTACGAACAACAAACATTTCACAAAACTAGGAGATGTCTTGTCAGCATCAAGGTAAGTTATTCATTTGTTTCCCTTAAATGTTTTCAGTTCAACATCTACAGATTATTGATATTCAGTTACCTTACAATCATCATCAGTCAACATCATCTTTAATGTTGTTTTCCATGCTTAAGTGGGTCAAATGGAATTTGTGAGGTAGATTTTCTATAGCTAAATGCCCTTCTTGCCACCAACCTTTATCTTCCATGCAAGGTTTTGTTTTCTCATATTCAAACATGTTTTTCCCAGAAGACCGGAGACAAACAACATTGCTTGTATGAAGGCGATACTCATTTACAGCTAGCACATCACATCAAGACAAGGACAAAAAACACAAACACATACACACACCTTTCAGTTTCCATCTTTTAAATCACAAGGCTTTGGTTAGCCCTCAGCTGTTGTAGAAGACACTCGTCTAAGGTGTTGTACTGGCACTGAACTCTACATCACATGGTTGAGAAGCAAGCTTCTTAATCACAAACCATGCTAGTAGTTGTAAGTTTAAATATCACCAAGGCTGACTTTGCCTTTTAGCGTTGGTAAAATAAAAACCAGTCAAGTACTGGGCTCAGTATAATCAATTTATGCTCTCTCTAAAATATTTGGCTTTCTGCCTATGTTAGGAATCATTAAAATTAATAATTAGCCCACACAGCTTAAGATCATCCCCAAGAAAATAAAAGAGATGTCTCTACATTTGTTGATCTCATGGCTGTAACCTTCAAAATGAGTTGTTATAAACTTATTGGTATTTCATGCCTGGTTTTTATTTCTATTCCTTCCATGGCCTGTATTTTCCAATTCGAACATTCACGTACAACTTTTCTTAGTGGATTGGTCTATCTATAATTGTTATTGTTTTGTTAGATATGATAGAAATGTTGATAATGATAATGTTGTTAAGGATGATGTCTCTTGCATTTATTGCATTGTTTATGATGATAATGATAATGAATTGTTTCTCTTTAGGTTTCAGACTTTAGAACAAAGTTGTATCAAAGATTTGGATTCTCTCAAAAATGCTTTACACCATGGTGACCCTGTCCCGAGGTTTCACTACGAAACTACAACTTTCAGCATGGTCAAGTATGTTTGATCTTAATTCTCTCTCTGTCTCTATGTCTGTGAGTATGTCTGTTTTGACAATGTATGGGTGTGTATGTGTTGTCAGTGTTTGTGTGTATGTCTCTGTTGCCTGTCTGTGTGTATATGTATCTATGTTGTTAATGTGTGTGTCTAAAACTGCGGTGTCTCACATCATCTGTTATACACCAGCTTAGCAATAAGATGCTAATATATTCATGCTGTTTCTGAAGTATTTATAATTAATACTACACATATTCCAGTGTAGAGCACAATACTAGATTCCTTACAATATACAATCACTATAGTTGTAGACTTAATTACCACTTAATTTCAAAGCTTGCTGCTGTATTCAGTATGTTGTGCCCTGTATTGAGTGAGGTGTATAACTTGGCTCACTCCAGTTGGTTTGACTGAGTAAATCCCTCTTCTCTTCTGTGGCATCCTAGGAAACTGTGATAGTCTGCATTAATAATGAATAAATAAAATATATCTTCCATCTTTTACTTGTTTCAATCATTAGACTGCAGCCATGCTGGGGCACCACATTGAAGAATTTTTAGTCAAATGAATCATCCTAAGTATTTATTTTTTGTAAAGCCTGATATTTATTCTATCTGTGTCTTTTGCCGAACTGTTAATGTTATGGGGATGTAAACACACCAACACCAGTTGTCAAGTGGTGGTGGGGAACAATCAAAGCCATACACACATGTGTGTATATATATTATCATCATATATATATCTATATATATATATATTTTTATATATGACATTGACCACTAACGTGGACATTTAATGTGCTAGAAATAGATCACATCTTGTGTCTAAAAAGACCTAAATTGTTCTCAACATGAAATATAGCGTGATACCAAAACGTAAGCGGGCATGTGCACACATGATGGGTTTCTTTCAGGTTCTGCCTACCAAGTCTACTCACAAGGCCTTGGTCACTTTGAAGCTATAGCAGAAAACACTTGCCCAAGGTGCCATGCAGTTGGATTGAACCCAGGACCATGTGGTTAGGAAGCAAACTTCTTACCACAGTCATGCCTGTGTCTGTAGACAATAGGTTTATAAAATAAGATGTCTGTGTGTCATTAGAAGAGACATATTCTGACATTTCAGGCAGGAACATTATTGGAAATGAAAAGCATTAATCCCAATAATCCCATAGTGTTTCAGTTGTGTTTAATGGAGTGAATCCTTAAATTTGATAGATTAAAATTTCAACTACACAGGGTAATGTGAAAATTCGTATCTTATTTTAAAAATATTGCACAACATGGGTGCTATGCTTATATAAAGCATCCTGTGTGATTAAAAAAAGATATTTGAAATATTAATTTTTGTTTTTTGCTCTCTTAGGTGTAACACTGATCTTGGTGATAATGATTTTGAGCTGACAGTTGTTAGAGGGATCAAATACAACCCACCAAGCTGTAAGTAACTCTTAATATTTTATAACACCATAGATTGATTGAAGCAGAGAGAAAGGTATAGACTGGGAGGGTGAGAGAGAGAGAGAGAGAGAACCTGTCAGTGAGAGAGAGAGAGAGGGTAAAAAGATGAACTGACTGAAGTAGAAAAGAAGAGAGATAGACTTGTAGTGAGAGAGGAAGAGAGACTGACAGTGAAGTAGAGAGGAGGAGAGAGATAAACTTGTAGTGAGAGAGGAAGAGAGACTGACAGTGAAGTAGAGAGAAGGAGAGATAGAGACCAATAATGAAGAAGAGAGCGAGAGAAAGATAAATTGGCACTGAAGGAGAGAGACAAAGAGGGAGAGATACAGGCAATGAAGTAAAGAGAGCAAGATAGACATGAAATGAGAGAGAGAAAGAAAGAAAGAAAGAGGCTAGCAATGGAGTTAAAAGAGAGAAAGACTGACAATGAAGTAGAGAGGAGTTAAAAGTGAAAGTGAAAGTGAGAATAATTGTCTGTGAAGTAGGAAAGACTGTTGTAGTTGAGAGAGATTGTGGTTGTGAAATAATGAGAAACACCCATGAATTTATGCACACACAGTTTACATCTACCAAATTCAAGATATCAATCAATCCAAACCTGTAGAGGACACTTGTCCAAGGTGCCACACAGTGGAATAAAAGCCTAGTAGTACACAGTTGTGTATTGAACTTTTTAACAATACTTCCATATCATTTTTTTCTTAATTTTTCTTTTATCTTTCAGCATACTCTCCTAAGGATTTGGACACCTATGTCAAATTTGAATTTCCATTTCCGGCAGTAAGTAATATATCAGGAAATTCCATTTCTTCTATACTGGTGGTTCTTGTTCCTCATCGTATTTTTTTTAGGAGATTCAACATTCATAGGCGCAGGAGTGGCTGTGTGGTAAGAAGCTTGCTTACCAACCACATGGTTCCAGGTTCATTCCCACTTGACTAAAGGCGGTGCTCCAGCATGGCTGCAGTCAAATGACTTGGGCAAGTGTCTTCTACTATAGCCTCGGGCTGACCAAAGCCTTGTGAGTAGATTTGGTAGACGGAAACTGAAAGAAGCCCATCGTATATATGTATATATATGTATGTGTGCTGGTGTGTTTACGTCCCCGTAACTTAGCGGTTCGGCAAAAGAGACCGATAGAATAAGTACTAGCCTTACAAAGAATAAGTCCTGGGGTCGATTTGCTCGACTAAAGGCGGTGCTCCAGCATGGCTGCAGTCAAATGACTGAAACAAGTAAAAGAGTAAAAGAGTATCTCTTCCCACAAAACTGTGATCAACTATGATTCAAGGCATTGTACGTTCACCTCAAGATTTCTTCTCTCTTTAAAATGTCTGTCAGTCAGACCAGACAGAATCTAAGTATTGATTTGTAATATTAGCACAAAAATACATATCTTGGGGAGAGAACAGTCTATACATCCACTCTGGTACATTATTGCTTCTTTTTAATTTTTCTAAATCAAAATTTGAAATTGAAACCCATGGATATCATTCTGTATGTCATCGTAGCATTTTGTATTCAGTGAGAGGATACAAAATGCTAACCACTTAGCTGCTTATCCCTCTTGCCACTCAGTTTAATCCCTTTGTGTTTAAATTGGTCATTTCTTCCAGATGATAACCAGATCTAGATTTTCACACCTACCCTTCAATGTCAGTCTAAAAATAAGTAATTATATCAACTTCTTGAAGGTACGAGCTAATGCATGATTTATTCAAAGCAATGTGAATAAATAAGCGTTACATTTAAAAGAGTAATCTGAATGCTAAAGGGTTAACACCACCACCTGGTCTTTGAATCTTTTTAGTGAAGTTCATT
This sequence comes from Octopus bimaculoides, assembly GCF_001194135.2. Taxonomy (NCBI): domain Eukaryota; kingdom Metazoa; phylum Mollusca; class Cephalopoda; order Octopoda; family Octopodidae; genus Octopus; species Octopus bimaculoides. The sequence continues at coordinate 83,802,717 of NC_068988.1, forward strand.
CTTTTTTAAGCATTTGAATGAGATTCTCAGTTTCCTTCCTAAAAGTAGGAAACTGAGAATCGCCAATTTAATACAAACTCAGTCCTTGAAAGCCTTTAGCAGTGTTCACTATGTTGCAAGTGTTCAGACCAGACTTTTCTACTTTTCTATCTCCTGACAATGACCTGTGGATGTTCGCATTCTGAATCAACCATACCAGTGTCACCAGTAAGGATGGATCTATAAACGTCATGTGCACTGGCCTTCCTCCTTTGATTTACTATGAAAAAAAAAAAAAAGACAATCACCCTTCCTCTCTTTTACTGATAAAATATGAATGTAAACATATTCAGGCAAAACAAGGTGGTGGAGAAGAGCTAGATTTGGTGGTGGTGGTGGTGGAGTACTGGTACTTTCATAGTCCTATCAGTGTGTATAATGGGATTGATAGAGTGAGGAAGTTGTAGTAAGGGTCCTATGCAGTGACAATGATATTTATGTTGTTATTTTTAAGGATGATCCTCAAGTACACACCATTGAAACAGTCAAAGATACAGATTCTCCAGGTAAGTCTTTTATATTTATGCATGTTTATGTATAGGCACTGGCATGGCTGAGTGGTTAAGGAGTTCATTTCCCAACCATGTGGTTTTTGGTTTAGTTCCACTGTCTGGCGCCTTGGACAAGTGTTTTCTACTATAGCCTTGAGCCAACCAAAGCCTTAAGAGTGGATTTGGTAGACAGAGAGTGAAAAAAGCTCATATATGTGTGTACATGTGTGTGTATTTCTGTCTCTCTTTGTCTTGACACCATGTGAAAGTCGTAATACATCTTAATATAAGCAATGTATTTCATTTCCATTCTTCTATGAAAACAAGTCAGAGCATGGAAAAATATAACCTTGCTTAGGAACAGGTGAGGGTTGGTGACAGGAAGAGCATTTGGTCATAGAAAATCTGCCTCAACAAATTTCACCTGACAAGTATAGAAAAGTGGACACTAAAAATGATGATGTTGGAAAGTGCTTGTGTGTGTGTAAGAGTGATATGACCAGTAAAATAAGGCATTGGGCTGCAAATTTCAGTTTTGTGGGTAATAATCTGTTGCATCTGTTCATTATGTTCATATTGACTTATATATGCTTGTACATATGTGACATGTACACTCATACAGACACATGTACACATACACAGACACACACACACCTTTACAAGGAAAAATGTTGATGGTGACTTCGAAGTTTTGGTTTGCTCACTTTTATGAGACAGTCTGATGAAGCTGAGCAACCTGAAACTTCAAAGTCTCTGTCAAACTTTTCCCTGTAAAAGTTAATGACATGTACTCCACTAAAAGTATTGATTAATCCTTCCTTTTAATGTTAAATTGTTTTTATACATAACTTGATGTAGATACACACACACACACACACACATATATATATATATATATATATACACACATGCATGCACACATACATACCTACACATAGACTCAAAGGGAACAGAAAATCTGTATCAAAATCATTCCTTTTTGGGGTTCTATCTAATCTATTTATATCTAAATTTAATTTTAAAAATTGCATTCTTTGTTCAATCCTAGAGTTTTCCTCCTCAAACAATTTAATTTTTTATTTTGTTTTTCTTTTCCCAGAATATAATGAATCTATTAAATTACAAATCAACCGGAAATCGAGAGCCATGTTGCGAATTTTTGAGAAAAAGTCTTTGAAATTTGAAGTCTTTTATCGTAGGTTTGTTGACAATTTTTATAGGATCTCATCACTGTCTTTTTGTCTTTGAGACTTGTGTTTCTTTACAATAGAAATTGCATAGAGATGTTGGAAAAATAAAATTGTGGATTACTTATTTAATAATGCTTTCTCAATATATTGGTCTCTCAATCCTGATAAAAAGTTAGGATTTGGATGAAATGCAATTCTAAAAACGTAACCATTGTATTAATTTGGTCAAAATTTGCTGATATGATATAGTGATCAGGGACCAGCTATCCGAGGGGACCAGCTATCCGAGTTGATAGTACCAGGGTAGATAAAGCAATTAAGAGTATGAAGACCGGGAAAGCCCCCGGCCCATCAGGAATCACTGCAGAGATGCTCAAAATATCTGGCAGTGTTGGCTATAGCCTAGTCACCCGTATTACGAACCAGGTGATACACGAAGGAGTCATACCCTATGACTGGTGTAGCAGCATCATAGTCAACTGCTACAAAGGTAAAGGGGACGCTTTAGATACAAATAATTACAGAGGCATCAAGCTGTTAGATCAGGTTATGAAAGTTACAGAGAGGGTCATAGCCCAACTAATTAGGGAGCGAATCAATTTAGATG
>NC_068988.1:83806561-83818134 GCF_001194135.2 Octopus bimaculoides
TAAAAGACACCATTTCGAGCGTGGCCGTTTTCGTGCGGGTGACACGTAAAAGCACCCACTACACTCTCTGAGTGGTTGGCGTTAGGAAGGGCATCCAGCTGTAGAAACTCTGCCAAATCAGACTGGAGCCTGGTGTTGCCATCCGGTTTCACCAGTCCTCAGTCAAATCGTCCAACCCATGCTAGCATGGAAAGCGGACGTTAAACGATGATGATGATGATGATGATCAGAGATGTTCATTACAAATGTGGTTTATACTTGTTTTTTTAATGTGTACTTCCTGTTACGTCACTTTCACCTGCCAAGGTGGTTTGAATAAAGTTAATTAACTGTGTTTTCATGTATGTTTACAATATATTGATTCTTAGACATCAGTTTCCTAATTAAATTATTAATAAATAGATAACAATAATTAAATTACTAACCGAGAGCATCACCAAATTCTTACTCTTTCTTTGGCACAGGCATAACTGTGTGGTTAAGAAGCTTCTCAACTATATGGTTTTGGGTTCAGTCCCACTGCCTGGCTCCTTAGGCAAGTGCCTTCTGCTAGAGCTCCTTGATGAATAAAACTTTGTCAATGGTTCAGGTAGTTGGTAACTAAAAGAAGCTCATAGTATATATGTGCTATTTTTTAATGATAAACATAAACTAAAAAATAAAAGTAACCAAAACTGAGTTAAAGTGATTCCATGTAAACTGAGTACTCTGTAAATTGAGGGACAACTGGTAATTACAGAACTAATTAGAATATATAAGGTGTGTGTGTCTCAAAAGCCCTTAACTGCAATCAGTATGTCCTTTACAACCATTTCAGGCTATTTATTTGTTTTTTTTTTATCCAGAGGCTTCCTTAAAAGTGATAAAGTGTTGGGTACAGTGAACATCAAACTGCAGTCTTTAGAAAACAAATGCACAGTCCATGATTCCTATGATGTAAGTTAACCACTTAAACCATTCACTCATACTCATACATACACATCCTGTCCAATACCCACCCACCTACCTACCTACCTACCATGTTTTACAGAGTCACTTGTTCTATACTCCCTACATACTATGAAAAAAAGGCCATCTAGTGCATGTATTAGAGAACACTTAGACTATGTGTATCAATTAATTTTGTAATTATTTCAGAATTTGAACAAGTTTAATAAGATAATTAACTTGTACATTATTATGCTGCTGTTTATTAACACAACAAAAGATTCTTCAATAAAATTATGATGAAAAGTTATATCTTAGATATGATTGCTTTAAAATGGGGTTGTATCAAAAAACCAAGGGTATCTCACAGGTAGATTGTTACCAAAAAAAAATTAACAAATCTTTGCATATTACAATTACTAACACCAAGATACTGCATCCTTTTTTCTTTCTATTTTATTATTACTACGACAGTATCTGCCCTTAATCAGCACCCAAATTTACTGCATTCACCCCTTTTTACCACTTCTTGTCATCTTTACTATGTTTTACTCACCAGTACATCATCATCATCATCATTTAGTATCCATGTTCCATGCTGGCATGGGTATCATCGTTTTAACCTCTTTTCCATTTTTGCACGGAGTCAATTGAGTATATTGAGGCAGTCTTTCTACAGCCTGATGCCCCTCTTGTCACCACAACTCACTTGTTTCCAAGCGAGTTATATTTTCTCCCAGTTTGTTCAGCAACTAACAACCTGGACATGTTTTATGTGAGGAGCAGGAAATGCAAAAGCCTTTTTGTTTACAAAGATCATGTAACATGTCAAAGCATATCAGAAAGCAGTTGTTTACAAACCAGTGAACACAAGGGTAACACACATACACACATACATGTGTGTCTGTGTGTAGATAAACACACACACACACACACACACACACACACACACACAGATATATATCTCCCCACTAGCAATATAAACAAGGGTACATTTTGCAACAAAACCCAATATGAGAGTTTTTCTCGTTCATGGTAACTACCACGGTATAGTTTGTTCTAACAGAACATCCATGTTTAAGATGGGAGATATATGTATGTATATATACACATATACATACACATCAGACTTCGTCAAAATCCACTCATGAGGCTTTGGTCCACCCAGGGCTATAGCAGGTGATGCCCAGAGTGTCACACAATGCGACTGAACCCAAAATACATGGTTAGGAAGGAAACTTCTCAACCGCATTGCCATGCCTTGTCGACTGTGCAGCATAGTAGAGTCAGTTGGACATCATCTGTGAGGAAAACAGCACCATCATGCAATTAACTCTGCCAGAAATTTGGAAATGACATGCTGTACTGCTTGGTATTCATGCGGGAAACACAAATATGAACATTTCAGAGTGTTTGAGTATCAATCTGAGGACAGTGCAATTCGAGGACATGTACCAAGAGTGATAAAAACAAAACATCCAGTCAACATCATGGTGTTTGGAGTGATGACTAGTGATGATGACATTGTACCTCCATTCATTTTCCCACATGGACTCAGACTCAACACAGAGGCCTACATCAAGTGCTTGAAGGAGGTAGTGATGTCCCTGGTCATGAAGGTAGCTGTAGGAAGACGTTATAACTGGCAACAAGTCTCTGCACCATGCCACACAAACAGGAGAATCCAGTCATGGCTGTCAGACATTTTCTGCGACCACATCACCCCTAACATCTGGCCACCTTACTCTGTCTGTCTGTATGTATGTATGTATGTATCATGATGATGATGATATATATATATATATATATATATATATATATACATGTATATGTATATATACACACACAGACACACACATATATATACACACACACACATCATCATCGTTTAACGTCCGCTTTCCATGCTAGCATAGGTTGGACAATTTGACTGAGGACTGGCACGCCAGAAAGCTGCACCAGGCTCCAATCTGATCTGGCGAAGAAGAAAAGTGAAAATGTGCATTGGCTATCAAAAAAATAATGGCTTTTTTTTAATGCAAAGTAATGATAAATATATAGAATTAGATGAACTGAGGTAGAATAAAAGTCATTATTATGAATTGTTAAAGAGATTCAAAGTTATACCGGTATCGTCAATTGCTGTTCACTGGCTTTGAATGTGCACTGATTACCAAACAGTGTTGGGTCTACTAATCCCTGAGTAAAAAGATTATGTGTAATGGAGGTAAGTGATTCTGGACATGGTGCAATTAGGGTAGATATAATACTGTAATATGGCTGGTATATGGGATGTATGGCAGTTAGTGGTATTATTGGTAAGGTTAGTAGTGTTCTGTATTATGTTATGTGTCCATGTTAAGTTGTGGATGGAATTTATTGATGAAAGTTGCCTCTTTATTCATTTTTTGCTGTACTGTGTTCTGTGAACATTGATAGAGGGGGAAAATTAGGAAGTTAGGATTAAGGTTCCTAGCACACCTATTTGTTCACTGACCTGTATCTGTCTGTATTGTGGGTGGCAGGTTTGTTCTTTGTGAAGAGTGGTTCTTCAACCGAGTGAAATTCCTGTTTGTCCTATATAGATTAGGTTTTCCGAGGCACAGGTGAAATTTGATTTAATCTTAAATATTTTGCCTTGCTCGTTTCTTAATATGCCACAAAATCCTTTTTTTTTGTCCAGAAAATGGGGTGGGGGTGGAGTGGAATCTTTGGAAAAATTTACTTCCTCCACTAAGCGAATTATTCCCTAGGTTTCCAATGTCTCTTTATCATACATCATTTATGAATTTCTTATCATATCCATATGAATATATGTAAACAAATGATCGTTATAAGAATTAATTCACTAAAGAGAGTTCAATAAATGTCATCAAATAAAAAGAAATGAAGCAGATTTTGTTGTTAATGATGGATTATTCATTTATTCAATTATCTCAGACATCTGTTTCTGTCAAAAAGACCATGATATCATCAAAAAAATAATGTATATTGTTATCATGTAATGTCTTTATGTACTCATCAGTGGATTATAATTAAAACAATAAGACATTTTAAATTTATTACCTTGAGTTTTTCCTTTGTTATTTTATTGATATTTACTTCGTTACATTCACGAAATGCAATTCTAGACTAAGACTTAAAAGTGTAAAAGGATTGAAATAAACAAATACAACGGAGAAAGCGATAAAAAATCTATCATAAACGAAAGTTATAAAAAAGTGAGTGAATATAAGATAGGATAAAAAGTTATTTTTTTAAGGAGGGTGTAAGGTCAGTCATTGAAAGGAGTGGGTTGTATTGAGTCTGAAAGGAGTTTGTGTTTGTAGAGTGAAAATGTAACACTGTTCCAGGCGGAGTCGAGAGTTGGTGGATTCTTGGTGTAGTGCAAAGCTGAAGACGGTGATATTTGAGGTGGAGTGGTTGGCCAAGCGAAAATGATGGGTGCTGAGGTGTTCGTACATAGACGAACATCTTGTAGGTGTTTGGTGAACCGGTTGGCAAGCTGGTGGCCCGTCTAACCAACATAGTTTGTTGCAGAGATAACATCTGATCCAATAGATAAAGCTGGAAGAAGTGCAGGAGAAGGAGTTACTAATGTGGGAGGTGGTGTTAGTGATGAAAGGACAGATGTGGCAACGGGATCTAGAATAAGGGAAGGATCTGGGTTGTGTTGGAATGGAGCGGGGAAGGTGCTATGGGCCAGTAGATAGTGTAGGCTATGGGTGCATTTAAAGGAGGGCTAGGGTGGGTGGTGGGATCTTGATGGAGAGCTCGTAGGATCCTCCAACGAAGCGGTAGGGTTGAGGGGCAGAAAAGGGGGGAAGGGGAAGCGGTTGGGAGATCGGTGTGGGAAAGGAGAAAGGGTGATGTGATCAATTAGATGAGCATGAGCAAGGGCAGTTTGGACAAGGGTGGATGGGTTTCCACGATGCATAAACAGGTAGGCCAGGTACTGGGACTGGGTCTCGAAATCCTGGTCCCAGCTGCACAAGCATCAGAGGTAGAGGAACTGGGAGTAGGGGATGGCCCGTTTGATGTGGGAGGGATGGGCAGAGGAAAAGTTGAGATAGAGGTAGGAATCTGTGGGTTTGAAGAAGGTAGAGGTGGTAAGAGGGTGAGAGAGTGGGAAGGGAGGTCAATGGTGAGAGAGATATCCAGGAAGTTTACAGAGGTGTCAGAGATGGTAGAGGTAAATTGGAGAGAAGGGTGAAAGTTAGAAATGAAGGAAAGTTCTTCACAGGAGAGGGCAGTGGCACCTATATAGTTGTCTATGTAGTAGCCGTATAGCTCTGGTGTCAGTCTGGAGAATTGTGAGAATATTTGGGTCTCAATGTAACCAACAAATAAGTTGGTGAAATTGGGGCCCATTCTTGTTCCGATAGTCACACCAGACCTATGTTGGTAAATCTCCCCTGTGAACGTAAAGCAGTTGAGGGTGAGGATGAGTTCTGCTAGATGGGGAAGAGTGGAGGTGCTTGGTGTGGGGTCAGAGTGATGGTCGAGGAAGTATTGGAGGGCTATGAGACTGTTGTTGTGGGGGATCACTGTGCATAGGGATTTGATGTCCAAGGTGAAGAGGAGGGAAGAAGGAATTGAAGAGGTCAAGGGCGTGGTTGGTGTCATGTATATGGGCTGGGAGGGCAGCATCTAAAGGGGACAGGATGAGGTTGAGATATTTTGAGATGAGATCTGTGGGGCAATTGCAGGTGGAAAGAATGGGGCAGCCATAGTTGTTGGGTTTAGGAGTGGGGAGGGCAGAAGAAGAGATGAGGTCATGGATGGTGGAGGACACACGCTGCTGGTAGAAGGTGATGATAGAAGAGGGGAGGTTTGAAGCTGACTGAGTGCTTCCTCCCTGTATAGGTCTGCATGTCACACCACCACTGCTCCACTTTTGTCTGCTGGCTTGATAACGATGTTGTTGCGGCGACGGAGGTTTTGAAGGGCAATTGATTCAGCCCAGATGATGTTTGTTCGGTGGGATCTTATTTTGAAATTGAATCAGTCAACCAGCACATTGCAGCCATGCACAAAGAAGTCCAGGCTTGATGGGCGGCACCCTAGCTCTGAGAAGCAATCCCGATTGTTGTGATGCTGTGTGGACATGTGGAAAAACACATGTAGTTTGATGTGGTGCAGGAACTGGCTGACATCAGTGCAAGTCCCAAATTCGTCACAGTGAGAGGTGTGAAGTAGAGACCCTTGCTGAGTAGTGAACATTTGGCAGCAGAAAATGGAAGGTTGGATGGTATAGTGGCTACAGCATGTGGGAGTGGGGTGTTGGGGAGGGGAGTAGGGTCGGGGAGGGCAATGCTGGTGGCACGTGAAAAGCACCTTTCAAGTGTTGGGCTTCAGGGAAGCAATGATAAATGACCAAGACATTTGGCATTATGCTTGAGAAGACCCATCACACCAAGTAAAATTGCAGTCGTAACAGATACTAGTGTCATGCAAATACACCCATGACAGTGACACGTAAAAGACCCTGTTACACTCTCAGAGTAGTTGGCATTAGGAAGGGCATCCAACCTAGAAACCATGGCAAATCAGACTTGAGCCTGGTGCCGCCTTCCAGCTTACCAGCCCTGGTCAAACTTATCCAATCCATGTCCAACCCATGGACAACAGACGTTAAATGATGATGATGATGATGATTAACAAGATTGTCCCTGTTTCTCATATTTTTCAGTTAATGGATGGCCGTAAGTCAGTTGGTGGTAAACTAGAAGTGAAACTGAGGCTACGTGACCCCTTAAAGAATAAACAGGTTGAAGAAATGAAGGAGAAAATATTGATTATTGACCAGTTCTTGAGGAAAGTAAGTATATTTTTATTTTCATACCTTTATACAGGTCCTAGCTTTCACGCCACATCCAGTTTTCCTGTCCTTTGCCCTTATTATGGTCAAATGTAAGTGTAAAATATCATCTGAGCCCTGGGAGATTTTTGAGAGCAATTTCATAATGTGAAGTACATGTAAGATAGATTTTTTCTGCAGGAACAGGTTAGCAACCTCTCATGTTAAAATTTCCATTTGACTTGGTGCAGGTAGGTGATAAACTTGCAGTTTATTTAAATTCAAAATTTATCTGAGAGATGAGAAATGCATCAACCAATATGTACAGGCGAAGCAGCTGTTCTGGAGTGGACTTTTGATGTGAATCCAGTGTCTCCAGTAATAAACATGCAAGCCAGCAACAATGGTTGGTGACAAGCTGGGAGTATCGATGGGGGAGTGTCAGTTGCTGTTCAGCTTTTGTTTAGTGTCCATCCTTCCTCAAATTTGCCATGGGAAAAATAACTTTGGTTTATGAACACTTCAGGTGGTGAATGGCCTTCAGGAACAAATTAAATTTGTAAACTGAGGTTCCTCTGTATTATTATTAATATTATTATTATTAAGGTAGCAAGAAGGCAGCGAGTTGGCAGAACTGTTAGCATGCTGGGTGAAATGCTTAGTGGTATTTTGTCTGTCTTCAGGTTCTGAGTTCAAATGCCACCGAGGTTGACTTTGCTTTCATCCTTTTGGGGTCGATGAATTAAGTACCAGTGAAACACTAGGGTCAATGTAATCAACTAGTCCTTTCTCCACAAAATTTCAGGCCTTGTGCCTTTAGTAGAAAAGATTATTAAGATAGCAAGCTGGTAGAATTTTTTGTCTTGGACAAAAGGCTAAGCAGCATTTCTTCTGGGTCTTTAAGCTCTGAGTTGAATTCTTGCTGAGGTAAACATTACCTTTCATTGTTTTGACATCCGTAAAGTACCAATGTAGTCCTGGGGTTGATGAAATCAACTGACCCTCTCCCCTCAATATTGCTGACCTTGTATCACAATTAGAAGTATTATCATTTTTTTTTGTCTTGTCTTTTTCAGAAAACTGATGAGAATACATCCTCAAATGTGAGTAACTTTATTCATTCACATTAACTAGTTTTGTTGTGTTCTTGGAAAACAAGCTAGCAGTATAAATATGTAAAATTTATATTAATCCTTTAGCATTTAAACCAGTCATATTTGGCCAAAACCTTCTACTTCTTTTATGACCTCTCATAATGCCATTCTAAAAATATCACATCGAAATTTCAAGGCTACAAGTTAATGCAAGATAAATTCTAAATAATGGGAATAAATATGCATTACATTTGACAGAGTAATCTGAATGCTAAAGGGTTAAGGTTGGCAGAATTAGTGGACCGTCAAATAAAATACTTTGAGTGTGGTATTTAGTTTCTGGTTTCAAATCCTACTGAAGTCAACCTTAACTTTTTATCCTTTTGTCGTTAAAATAACTGGTCAATTGCCAGTCGATTTCATTAAGTATACACCTCTTCTCTCAAATGTCTAGTCTTGCACTTAGACATCATCATCATCATTATTATTTTGATGTCACATTAACCCATTACCTCCCATAATTCTATTAACTGGAATTTTTTTATGAAACTTTGATTTCTAGCATAAAACAGCCTTTCGTCCTTTGAGGTCAATGAAATAAAGTGCAGACCCTTGCCCCCTCTTTGTCACATTTTCACCATTTCTCCTCTCTCTTTCTCTCTCCATCTGAAGTAGTCATGTCTTTCTGTTCTAATATAAGACACTTTTTCTGTCCCTCAATATTAACCCCCTCCCCAGTTGAGCAGTCTTGAGCGGATCTTGGTGTAGTCTTCTGACTTGCCAGTTCCTGTCAAACCATCTTAATCATGCCAGTATAGAAAATGGACACTAAATGATGATGATGATGATGATGATGGTGGTCGTGGTGGTGGTGATGACTATTTTGAATTGGTAGCCTTGTGCCAAAATTTTAAACAATTATTATTATTATTATTATTATTATTATTATTATTAAGGCAGTCAGCTGGCAGATTCATTACTGTGCTTGACAAAATGCTTAGCAGCATTTCTTCTGCATTTTGATATTCTGAGTTCAAATGCAACTGAGGTCAACTTTGCTTTTCATCTTTCAGGATTGATAAAATAAGTACCTGTTGAGCACTGAGGCTGATGTAATTGGCTTGTCCCCCTCTCCTGAAATTATTGGCCTTGTTCCAAAATTTGAAACCATTATTATTATTATTATTGTGGTGAACTGGCAGAATTGTTAGCACAGCTGACAAAAAAATGCTTAGCAGCATTACATTCAGACTTCAAATATCACTGAGGTTGACTCCTTTTTGTCCTTTTGGGGTCCATAAAATCAGTACAAGTCAAGCGCAGGTCAATGTAATTGATTATCCCCTTCCCCCCAAATTTCAGGCCTTGTGCTTATAGTAGGAAGGATTATTATTATTATTTTTGTTGAGTGAGAGAGCAGCGCATGCCATCAAAGTGACACTGGGGTACAAATATATGAAGCTCGATTTACCCATCTGATCATATCCATTATTATTATTTTTGTTGAGTGAGAGAGCAGCGCATGCCATCAAAGTGACACGGGTACAAATATATGAAGCTTGATTTACCCATCATGACTACCCATCATGACTACCCATCTGATAAGGGTACACTGGGAACATGCATCACAACCATATGTGTGCAACATGGTGATGTCATATCAAGGTAAACAGCACATGACTTTGCAAGTGGGGTCCCAGTTAGAATTTTCTTCAGACTAAGAAAGCAGCTCACTGAAAAGGTCCCTAAATAAGGGTTCTTTAAGGATGTTGAACAAAACACCTATGTTCCCAGAGGTGAATTACTTAAACCCCAAAGAATTCCTCTCAACACATGACTATGATGCTCCCCACTACTTCTGCTCATGATCAGAGATACACATATCATCAGCCACCAAGGGATATGCTCAACTGATCAAACATGCTCAACAAGGGTCAAGCAACTGACAAGCAAATCTAGTATTGAGCAGAATATTTGTTAAGCAGAATAGACAAGACATGTACATGATAACACTTCCAATCAGTTAAGATCAGAAGCCATGAGAGCCAGTGCCTGGTATTGGGTCAGGGCATTTATTATTATTATTGGCAGCATTAGTATTATTATTAACACTCTCACATCACTCAAACGTGACTTAGGGGTTTGTTCATGCCACATTCCATAACAGTCAATAATATTTGTTACATCTTCCTTGACTTCTAGAAAATTATAATTAGATCTTAGACATGACATTTTAGTTTCATCAAATCTTGTAGCTTCCTCCCTGCAGAGCATGCCTAGCATACTAGAAACATCTGTCAAATCACAATTTAGTCTTCAATCAAAGTTTCTTTTTCATTTCATTCCAGGCAATCGCTACTGTGAATCAGAAGTAAGTTAATTTAATTTTTCTTCTGTCTTTTTTTTTTTTTTTTTCCCTTTCAGTATAAATTCCAACTGGAAGTACAGTTAATTATTACATTTGTTGTGCACCTGAGTACTGTATACAATAAACTCGTTATTGATATTTTTAAAATGGTAGATATATGGTGGGAAGTCAAAAATTATCCACACTTTCGCCATAACATGTCTTTATTAGTCACACTGCCTTCTGCGCATGCATGCTTATAGTTGGTACTATTGTGGTCACATGATCGAAGTTTGAACCTGATCATGCCATTTTTCAGTGTAAGCATGGCCACTCCATTAGTAATGTGGACCAAAGAAGAACAAAGAGTAGTGATCCGATTTTTCTGGTCAGAAGGTGTGTCAAGTGCTGAAATTCATTGGAGGCTTTTAGCACAATTTGGGGATGTCTGTCAACCTCCACGAATGACAAGAAGATTCAGCAAGCTCAAGAGATGGTAATGGTGAACCAATGAGTTATCATTGATGAGGTAGCTCGTTCTCTGCAGATTGGTCATGGCTCTGCCTATCAAATCATCCACGATGAGCTTGGCTCCCATAAAGTCTGTGCAAGATGGGTGCCAAAAGAGCTTACTGCAGAGTACAAGCGCAAACATCTTGAGGTCTGCCAATGTTTACTTGATCACTACAACAATGAGGGTGAGGAATTCTTGAGACTATAGAAAGTGACATACTTGTTTATCCCCTGCTTTTGTGTAAATACATTGAAATCCTAGTCACAGGAGAAGAAACGTGCGTCCATCATTATGAGACAGAATCCAAAGGACAGTGTGTGGAGTGGAAACATCCTGGTTTGTCAGTGACAAAGAAATTCAAGACTCAGTCTTGCATGGGAAAGTTGATGCTAACCCTTTTTTGGGACTCAAAAGGGTCTATAGTGGAAGACCCTTTTGTAAGGAGTGTACGATCAACAGTGCAAGATACAGCTCTTTGCTGGCCAACAAACCTAAGCCAGCAATTCGCACCAAATGTCAAAGCTTATTGTCGAAGAAAGTTTTGTTGTTGCATGACAATGCATGCCCACACGTGGCTGCCCAGACCATTGAAACCATTAACCAATTGGGTTTTGAGGTGCTGGAACACCTTGCCTACAGCTCAGATCTCAGCCCTTTCAACTATTATATCTTTGGACTACTCAAAGAAGGTTTATGAGGTCGTCGATTTCCTACGGATGAAGATTTGAAGGAAGTGGTGCGTAAATGGTTGCACGACCAACTGAAAACCTTCTTGGAGGGAATACGTAAGCTTGTGGACTGCTGGACCAAGTGCATCGAAAAGGAAGGAGACTATAGAAAGTGACATACTTGTTTATCCCCTGCTTTTGTGCAAATACATTGAAAAAAACA
>NC_068988.1:83818762-83821073 GCF_001194135.2 Octopus bimaculoides
ATTGCTATGATTTTTTAAACTTAGTTAATAATTTTTAACAAAATATTTCTTCAAAAATATAAAATAGTTTTGAAATGGTGTGAGAACAATGTGAAAGGGTTTAATGTATTAGAGTAGGATGTGTTTTTTAAGCTGTGTGGTCTAGCTGTTATTCTTGTCTACTCTAGGCACAAGGCCCAAATTTTTTTGGGGAAGGGGCCAGTCGATTAGATTGATCCCAATACACAACTGGTACTTAATTTATCGACTCCGAAAGGATGAAAGGCAAAGTCGACCTCGGCAGAATTTGAACTCAGAACATAAAGACAGACGAAATACCACTGAGCATTTTGCCCGTTGTGCTAACATTTCTGTCAGCTTGCTGCTTTTCAGCTGTTAGCATATTGAACACACTCGCATAAAGTTGTGTGTTCGATTCATGGATTGGGTTGTTCATGGTACTCATGTCCTTTCAGCTAAAAATGTGTATTAGGGGTTAATCTAGCAGACTGGTACCCTGTCTAGGGGCAGCCTTCAAAAATAGGAGTAGCTTCTTCAAGTTGCTCATGGTTTCAGCTGACATTTTATATAAGAGACATTAGTGGAATGCAGGACAAGTATCTTGTGATTCAGTTCCAATCTTACACAGTGAAAGTTTGTCTTATCCTAGAGGAGGCGTAGAAGATGTGGGTGGAAGAGGTCAGTAAAGCTAAGTACTAGTCAAGTAGTGGGGGGTTAATCTAATCAGTTACACAGCTCCTTGCTGTGTGTAGCTCTGTCCCAGTGTTAGAAATTCTTATTGGTGGTGATGGTGTTCATGGTTGATGATTGTGGTAACTGTGGTGGTAGTGATATAGGTCAAGGTCACAGCTTCTATTGGGGATGGTAGAGGTGGTGTCAATGAGAAATGTTTAGTATTGGTGATACCAGTTGTATTTGTTGGTGTTCACAGTAGTTATTAATAATGTTGCAGGGGTGGGTAGGGTAGGAGGAAGTGTCATCATTGTCATTGATATCATTACATTACTATTGTTGTTGTTGTTAAGGAAAATATTCTCCATTTGTTCTCATCTCTTTTTTTTTCTTCCCATTATTTTCCAGAAGGGGTACAGTATCCATGGAGGTTCTTAGGTTTGAAAAGCAACAACTCGATAAACAGGTATGTTTCCTCAATGTTTTGCATTTTAAAAGTATATATTATATACCACATGTCACTGATGAAAGCTTTGCTCTAGGGTCCTTGATAAAAGCTGATATATTTAGGTTGATCACTTCTCATAATTAATTGCAAACTGAAGGGGAATGTCCAGCTTCTAGTTATGTGGTTGAGAAGTTTGTTTTCCATCTATGTGTTTTGGGGTTCTGTCCCACTGCATAGGCCCTAAGCTGACCAGAGCCTTGTGAATGTTTGTTTACATCTGCAATTGCTTGTGCAAAAGTGCAGCAGGTGATGATGTCATTTTCTTTTTCCCTATTCAGAAATCATTTTGGCACTTCATGTCTCCAAAGCCATATGAAATAAGTGATCCCTTACTTGAAAAACAGGTAAGGCTTAGTGTCAGGAAAGTCATCTCCCTGTAAAACCATGCCTCAAGCAACATATTCATTCTACTCTTACAAGCATTGAAAAACAGACATAAAGCAAATGAAGTAAAGAGAATCTCTGTCTGTGAGCCTATCTATATATATGAAGAAGTGAGGGTTATATAGCCTTATTGGAACAGGTCAACCTCACTAGTGCTGGTGGCATACAGGCACCCAGTACTGTCTATAAAGGGAATGGGAACAGGAAGGGGATCTAGCTGTAAAAACTAAGCCTAAATTGATTTGTACAAATAGTGTAGTCCTCTGACCTGTAACTCCAAATAAGAATTGGTTTAGTCTCATCCAACCTATGCCACCATGAAAAATTGTTATAAAATTATAATGATGATGAAACATAGATGCATGAATCATCATCATCATCATCATCATCATCATCATCATCATCATCATTTAACGTTTGTTGTCCATGCTGGCAAGGGTTGGACGGTTTGACCAGGGCTGGCAAGCTGGAAGGCTGCACCAGGCTCCAGTCTGATTTGGCATGGTTTCTACAGCTGGATACCCTTCCTAATGCCAACCACTCCAAGAGTGTGCTTTTATGTGCCACTGAAATGGGTGACATTTGCATGACACTGGTATCTGCCATGACTATGATTTTGCTTGACTTGATGTGTTTTCTTCTCAAGCATGACATAATGCCAAAAGTCTCAAGTCATTGCCTCCGTGAGACCCAACACTTGAAAGGAACTCAGCCATTTTGCCTCCGTGAGACCCAACACTTGAAAGG
>NC_068988.1:83821083-83822211 GCF_001194135.2 Octopus bimaculoides
TTTTGCCTCCGTGAGACCCAACACTTGAAAGGAACTCAGCCACTTTGCCTCTGTGAGGCCCAATGCTCGAAAGGTGCTGTTTATGTGCCACTGGTGCTGGTGCCAGTTACATGACACCAGCATCAGTTACGACTACAACTTCACTTGGCTTGATGGGTCTTCTCAAGCACAGCATATTGCCAAAAGACTCAGTCACTGGTCATTGCCTCTGTGAGGCTCAAAGTTCAAAGATCATGCTTCACCACCACATCCCATGTCTTCCTGGGTCTACCTCTTCCACAGTTACAGAGAGACACTTCTTTACATAGCTGTCCTCATCCATACACATCACATGACCACACCAGCACAGTTGTCTCTCTCTCTCTCTTGCACACCACATCTTATGCCTAATTTTTCTCTCAAGATGCTTATGCTCTGTTGAACATGCACACTTACATTGTACACACAGCAAACCATACTAGCCTCATTTCTTTCAAGCCTACACATGTCTTTGGCTGTCACAGCCCATATTTCACTGCTGTGTAGCATAGCTATATACACACAGGCATCATACAATCTGCCTTTCACTCTGAGAGATAGGGCCTTTGTTGCCAGCAGGGGTAGGGGCTCTTTGAACTTTGCCCAGCCTAATCTTATTCTCACAGCTATGCTCTTGGAGCATCCACCTCTCACTTGCCCCTACTTCTCCAACACCACCATCCTCACTGGCACCCATCATCGCTCTTATAATATCACTGACTCCTTCACATACACTTCTAGCAACATCATTTGCTGCATCTCCTGCTCTTTCTGTCCTTCTCTGTACATCAGTCAAACAGGACACCACTTGGCTGACTGGTTTGCGGGGCACCTCCGAGACAAACTCGGCAACAACACTCCGGTCTCGCACCATTTCCGCTCTACCCGTCATTCATTTCAACACCTGTTTGTGTTTGGATTGACAGGGGCCATCCAGACTCCCGCCTTTGCCATGAACAGGAATTAATCTTCTCTCTTCATCTGACTCCCCTTCTCTCTTCTCTCTTCATCTCACATCTATTTCCTCTCTTCACTCCTACCCACCTCCCTTCATCGTTACCTCCTCCATCCACACCTCACCCCTACACATATTAACTCCAACATCCCAAC
>NC_068988.1:83826101-83828196 GCF_001194135.2 Octopus bimaculoides
CGGGTGGCACATAAAAGACACCATTTCGAGCGTGGCCGTTTTCGTGCGGGTGACACGTAAAAGCACCCACTACACTCTCTGAGTGGTTGGCGTTAGGAAGGGCATCCAGCTGTAGAAACTCTGCCAAATCAGACTGGAGCCTGGTGTTGCCATCCGGTTTCACCAGTCCTCAGTCAAATCGTCCAACCCATGCTAGCATGGAAAGCGGACGTTAAACGATGATGATGATGATGATGTTTATTTGTTACAGATCTCTCATCTAAAAGATAATTTGAACCAGTCCCAGTTACAAGCCCTCACCAACAAAAGTAAACTGTTACAAGAGAAATTACTGAGAGAACAGGAAAATCTGAAAACTAAAGGACCAGACTACTGGAAGGGTAACTCCTCACCTTCTTCTTAACGTATTGTCATTGTTGAATATTGTTTGTCATTGTTGTTGTTCTCATCATTCTCATTATTGTTATGTTTTGTTGTTTGTTTTGTACACACACACACACACACACACACACATACACACACACACATACACACACACACACACACACACACACACATACACACACACACATACACAAGTGCAGCTGTTCTGTATATGTATACTTCTACCTTTAATGTGTGTCACTACCTGTTGGCTCTGTGTACAGACATAAAGTCTAACACTCCTCAAGAGAGCTACCTGGGCATTTGAGAGAGTTTAAGTCCTGCGTGCTCTTAGTACTTATTGTTCCTGCGCATTGCCACACATCAAAGCGACCTTATCTGATAACCTACCCATCATTCCACTGCATCTCTTATGCATCCATAGCTCACACTTGGTGCCGCAAATGGAATTACGTTCCACTCCCTTCCATTTACCAGCCAGAATGAGAGTCTTATCTCCTTTCTCGCTAACAACAAATTTAGTTTTAGCTAAGTTAACTTTAAGGCCCTTTGATTCCAGGTTTTGCTTCTAAACCTGGAACTTCTCCAATTCTGCTTCAGATACTGTAATAAGAGCAAGAACATCAGCATATAGCTGTTCCTATGGGCATCCAATTTTGAATTCATCTGTTATGGCCTGGAGAACTTTGATGAATAAGAGTGGACTAAGGACTGATCCTTGGTGTACTCCAACTTGTAAGTTAAATTCATCACTGTACTCAAGGCCAACTCTCACCTTACCATCAGCACCGCTGTACATGGCTTGAACAGCTCTAACAAGCTACTCCTCTACTTCTATATTCCTTATAGACCACCAAGTAAGAGAGTGGGGAACCCTGTCGAAAGCTTTCTCCAGGTCAACAAAGGCAAAGTACAATGGCTTACTTCTTGCCAAATACTTTTCTTGCAACTGTCTCACTTTGAAGATGGCATTTGTGGTACTTTTCACTGGAACAAAACCAAACTGCATCTCATCTAGTTTAATTTTATCCCTAACTAGTTAAGATATAACTCTCTCTGTAATTTTCATGACCTGTAAAGCAGGTAGATGAATATGACGCCATTATATCAAATAATTCATTAGATACTTGAGAAAAAAGCCAACTCAATTAAAAAAAAAAGGGAAAAACTTATCTGTAATAGATCATAACAGAAATAAAGTTAACATAAAAAAAATTTATGGTCAAAGAGAGATAAATCTAGCAAAATAATATAAATTTTTTTAGAATCTAAATAATTCACTCAATGTGACTAATCCCATCAAATCATTATATTGATTTTAAATTAAAATATTTTAGAGACAATTAAAGGATATGTAATCAGGATAATTAAGAAATTTTAACCAATATATAAATAATACTTAATCATATCAAAGGGAAATGGAAATTAATAAAAATTTTCACCTCCAAGTGGCCTAGCGTATAAAAGTTTAGTCCGAAGACTATGAATTACTCATAAGGTACAGTGTATATTTAAATACATAAGAGGAATCCACTCATGGGATTCCTTACGCTAGAAAGAACAGCTAAGTTCCAGAATCACAAAAATTGGGGATAAAATTCCGAAGGGAATGAAATGAAGCAAATTATGCTAAAATAAAGTCAGAAACCAATTGGTCCAGGCGAACAGATGGTAAAAAGTTTTTATTTTTTCATTTCGTTTCCTTCGGAAT
>NC_068988.1:83828735-83829726 GCF_001194135.2 Octopus bimaculoides
ATATATATATATATATATATAATTAAGATTCAGTAGAATTAGGTACTTAAATTGGGCACCTTGCTAGTTCGGTATAATCTGCACACCCTAAGAATATTATTTATATATTGAATATCAAGACAATGTGTAGGGATATTTGTACCCAATATTCCTGTCATGTGTAGACAATGCAACCCAGCTAAGTGAAGATATATGCTCTTGGTAATTCAGACGTACTTTTTTTAAAGGTGCTTTCTATAGTATTTCCAAAGTGCAGATTCCAAGTTAGATGAACAGAATATAAATAAGTAGCAAATATATGCATGTGTCAATTCATTATGGCCATTTAAAGCGGATACATTTAATTATTGTAAACATTACATTTTGAAAGAAACCATTCTCATCAGGTGACTGCATAGATATCAAACATAAAGGATAAACCATTTTTTAACAAATTTACATCAGTAATGGAAACAAAAATATTTACATTGTTTCCTTTTTATATCTGTGGCAGACTGAGTTTAGAAAATAAGGCATACTTTGTTCAGTCTACTATAATTTAGAGAGTAACAGAGGAAATAGTGGGGGGTCATGATAGAAGGATTGGTGACAAGTTATATATATATATTTAGAAGACTTTTTTCTAGTATGTAGTCTTCAACCATTTAGAATTAAATCCATTGTGAGTTGTCAACTGTATTCTAGTTAATAGGGATAACTCAATTAATGTCAGACAATCTACTAGACTCCCTAGGTATGCATTATTTTCTAAACTCACTCTGCCACAGATATAACAAAAGGAAACAATATAAGTATTTTGGTTTCCATTATTGATGTAAATTTGTTAAGAAACGGTCTATCCTTTATGTTTGAAGTCTATGCGGTCACCTGACAAGCATGGTTTCTTTCAAATTGATGTCATGTTTACATTAATCAATTAAATGGAACCACTTGATACAGCCGTAATGAATTGACACTTGTACATCTTTGTTACTTATATATATATATATAT
>NC_068988.1:83830659-83832962 GCF_001194135.2 Octopus bimaculoides
TATATATATATATATATATATATTTAACATATACACACATAAATCTATATTATGTTATGTTACAGCCTATATTGCACACATAGAGAATGACATGAAATCTTATGCTGTTGAAGCTCAAGTTTTAGCCAAGAAAGGAGACATACAGAAGGCACATGTTATGATGACAAAGAAGAAACTTGTTGAGAAAGAGGTAAGTTTAGATATGTTTTTAACTGTGAATTATATTTATTTTTACACCAGCTACAGAACATGTCCGGGTGGTTTGTGTGTACTCTTCTGATTTTCATTCCACCACCATTTACCACTGGAAATACTCTCTTAGGACTGTCACTATCAATGTTGTGATGCAAAGTAGACCTGAGGAGATCATAGAGGTGTTTGAACAGAGGCAAGTAGATATATGCTGTGTGCAAGAGATAGGATGGAAAGGAACCTCAAGTAGACTCCTCATGGGCAAAGAACACAGCTGCAGATTCTTTTGAGTAACAGCTGGGGTGCATGGAGTGGACATTTTGTTAGTAGAGAAATGGAGAGATAAATTAACGAGGTTGTCAGAATATGTGACAGTATAATTAAGCTTAGACTAGTCATGGGCAGCATAGCAACATTAATTGTCTCTGTATTTGAACAACAATCATGACTGACTGAGAAGCGAATGGACCATTTCTGTAAGACCCTTTTTTCAAACTAGCTTGGTAACAGATGACAGTGACCTTGTTATTATGGTTGATGACCTTAATAGGTATGTAAGGTAACACTATAATGACTACTTCATTATACAGGGTGGCTTATGGATATGGTGAATGGAATGTGGAAATATCAGTCTTTGGAGTTCTGTGATGCAAATGATGTAATCATTTTAAACACAAATTGCAGTAAATTGGTTTGCCATCTAGTTACTTACAAATCAGGTGAACAAATAAAGTAGATAGACTAAATGTTCCTTGACCTCAGGTTATGAGTTCAAATCCTATTGATGTTGAATCACTATTTTGTTTTTATTGTGAGCTAATCAACACCAGTAATATAATAGGGCCAATTAAAATAACTATATTGCAGTTAGCCTGCTGTGCAATTTGATCTTGCATATAAAAAAAAGAAGCAAAAGATAATGACAGTAATTTCTAACTTTAGAAGAATGCCATGGATTTTGGATGGGAAGTGTAGTTGACTGAATTGACCACACTTCAATACTTGAGTGGAATTAATTTTTTTCAACTCCAGAAAGATGAAAGTCAAAGTTGACTCCAACATGATTTGAACTGTAAACATTAAGGAATATAATTAAACAGTAGTACAAAACATTTTGTTCCTAATTCTCTTATCCACCACCTTAAACATGTGCCAAGCAAGGTACATGGCAGTGATCAGGCCACAATTGTCTTAGATATGCATGTTCAAATTGACAAAGAAATCAAAGCTAATTTCCCAGACATAATAATCAAGGATTGTAAAAATAAACATCTGCTTACTAATAGATATTGACAGTTTATCCACTTCTTTTTGGGCAGTATTTTGGTCAGAAGGGGCTGCAAAGTACAAAGATCTTGAAATTGAAGTATTCAAGATGTGGGCCATGAAGATAAAAACAATACCAGTAATAAGTGCAGTTGTGTGTATGA
The DNA here is from genome assembly GCF_001194135.2 of Octopus bimaculoides. Classification (NCBI taxonomy): domain Eukaryota; kingdom Metazoa; phylum Mollusca; class Cephalopoda; order Octopoda; family Octopodidae; genus Octopus; species Octopus bimaculoides. The sequence continues at coordinate 83,832,282 of NC_068988.1, forward strand.
TAAAAAAAATGTAAGAACAAAAATGTAGAAGCCATACCTGGACCCTCAGTACTACACACTGTCCCCAAAATAGCCCTCCTAGGAACATCCTGTGCAAGACACTATCAATTCAATAGCACAACCCAAATAAAACAATCCACAAACATAAGACACATTCTATACAGTAAATATTCAATAAAATAAATAACTCCCACAACTTCCATTACACACACAGCTTACAATACAAACGCTAATGCAACAAAAGACCCAAGCCAAGCCCCATAACAAAACAAACTGATGCAATACAGTGTTGGGAAGAGTCTGCACTCCTTCAACACCAACAAAGACAAGAACACTCACAGCTTCACACACCTCAGCAACACAGAGATGTAGCAGGTGGTGTGGTAGAATTTGCCTGAAACTATCAAATATTGAATAATAACAATACTAATAATTGTAATGATGATGATAATAATAATAATAATAATGGTATAATTTTTCTCTTTTTCAGATTGCTGCTCTAAAAAGTCGTATCCCTGATGTTTAGCTGTGATTTCAAACAACTGTTGTTATATAAACAGTGATAACTACATTAATTGATGACTTGCACTTTATATATCAGCTTCTGGAGCTAGCTACTGATACTCACACACACACACACACACACACACACACACACACACACACACACACACACACACA
>NC_068988.1:83833098-83841793 GCF_001194135.2 Octopus bimaculoides
TATATATATATATATATATATATATATATATATATATATCTTACCTGTGTATCTCACATAAATATCTAATTTAATATTATATATTTTCTTAGTTTCCTGTTGTTGTTTTTAGTTGAATTATTTTTATTATTATTATTTTAACTTCAGTTATGTTGGTTTTTATGTTAAACCCTCACTCACTCTATCACCCATCCACCCATGATAAAGTGAGGTGGTGGTGGTGGTAATGGTGTGGGTTTAATAACTAATAAAATATACTAACATTAACTCCATTAAACGAATTTCTCTTAAAACGAAGGGGAAAAAATCACACAAAGAACTCAATATCACACCTTTGCACCTTCTTTTGACAGAGAACTATTTTTTGATATTTTCGAATGAAGACATCTTAAGAGCTATTTAATAGGTTGCTTTGGTTTTCTTTTTAATTTGCATTATTGTTGTTTTTATTATTATGATTATTATTATTATTATTATAATAAAGGTGGCAAGCTGACAAAATCATTAATATGCTGGGGAAAATACTTCGTGGCGTTTCATCTGTCTTTACATCGTGAGTTCAAATTCTGCCAAGGTTGACTTTACCTTTCATCCTTTTGAGGTTGGTAAAATAAGTACCAGTTGAGCACTGAAGTCGATGTAATCAACTTTCACCCTCCCATGAAATTGTTGACCTTGTGCCAAAATTTGAAACCATTATTATTATTATTATTATTATTATTATTATTATTATTATTAAGACTGGCAGAATCGTTAGCATACTGAACAAAATGCTTAGTGGCATTTATTCTGGCTTTATGTTCTGAGTTCAAATAACCTCTGAGGTCAACTTTGCCTTTCATCTTTTCAAGGTCAGTAAAATAAGTACCAGTTGAACATGAGGTTCATGAAATCAACAACCCCGTCTCCCACCCAAAACTTCAAGCTTTATGCCTATAGTAGAAAGGATTATTATTACTATTATTATTAAGATGGCAAGGTGGCAGACTCATTAGCATGTCAGACTTAACCTATTGCAGTTCATCCATCTTCACACTCTGAGTTCAAATTCTGCCGGGTTTGATAAAATAAGTACCAGTTGAACACTGGGGTCAATTTAATTGACTTAGCTCCTCCACAAAGCTGCTGGCCTTGTTCCAAAAATTGAAGCCAATATTAATATTATTAAGGTAGCTAGCTCACAGAATCATTAGTGTGTCAGAGAAAATGCTTAGCAACATTTCTTCTGACTCTTTACATTCTGAGTTAAATCATGCTGGTGTCAACTTTGCCTTAAATCCTTTCAGGGTTGATAAAATAGAGCACCCGTCAAGTACTGGGTCACTGATATCAATTGTCCACCTCCCACTAAAATTGTTGGCCTTGTGCCAAATAGTAAAACCATTATTATTATAATTTTTATTATTGTTTTATTATCATTATTATTATTAATAACAAGGTGGCAAGAAAGCAGAATTGTTAGCATGGTGGGCAAAATGCTTAGCGGCATTTCATCTGTCATTATGTTCTGAGTTCTAATTCCGCTAAGGTTGACTTTACCTTTCATCCTTTCGGGGTCGATAAAATAAGTACTAGTTGAGTACGGAGTCTATGTAATCAATTTATCCCCTCTCCCAGAATTGTTGACCATTTACCAAAATTTGAAATCATTATTATTATTAATTTCTTTCTTTTGTTTTTTTCTGCACAATTGCTTGTCTCATGGCAAGAGAAAGTAAGTTATGAATTACTTTCAGATGCTTGAGTTGCCTCCTTCCATACTGCTTTGGAAGAATCATTACAGCCTTGGACAAAATGCCATATAGTATTTCTTCCAGATCTTAGACATACTGGTTTCAAATTGCACCATGGTCAATTTAACCTTTTAACTTTTTGAGATTGTTAAAATAAAGTGTCAGTCAAGTACTAGCTCCTGGGGTCAATGGCATTGATTAAGCACTTTCTTAAAAACTGCTAGCCTTGATGCCTATATCAGAAACTATTATTATTTTCAGGGTCAATAAAATAAATACCAGTTAGGTGGTGGTGGAGTGTTCAATGTAATTGACTTCTCCCTACTTTTAAAATGACTGACTTTGTGCCAAAATTAGAAAGAGTTATTATTATTATTATTATTATTATTATTAATTTTTTTTTTCACAGAGTCACTAAAATAAAGTACTAGTTAAGTGCTGGGGTTGATGTATTCAACTAACCCTCTACTCTTCCTTTAAAGTTGCCAAAATTATTATTATTATTATTATTATTATTATTATTATTATTAAGAAGGTGGAGAAATGGGTAGAATCGCTAACGAGCCAGGCAAAATGCTTGGCAGCATTATTTGTCTGTCTTCATGGTTTAAGTTCAAATTCTGCCAAGGTCAACTTTGTCTTTCTTCTTTCTGGGGTTAATAAAAAAAGTACCAGTTGAGTATTGGGGGCGATTTAATAAACTAGCCCCCTTCCCACTAAAATATCAGGCCTTGTGCCTATAGTGGAAAGAATTATTATATCAGTGTTCTTGGCTCATTTTATGAGCTCAAACCCCATCTAAGTTCTTCTTTTCATTCCCCTGGGGTCAACAAAATAAAGCACCACCTGTCATCAATGGTATTTCCTTAATTACAAATCTTATGCCTAAATTAAAAATTATCATTGTTAGCGCAGTAGATGCAGAATAATGCCAGGTGATATTTTATCCAGCTCTTTGTTTTGAGTTCAAATCCTGCTATGGCCAACTTCACTTTTCATCCTTTTGGAGTCTGTAATTATCAGTTAGGTACTGTATACAATATAGTCATACAAAATTTCTAGTTTTGTGCCTGTACAAGAAACTATTATTATTATCATTATTAAGGTGATGGATTGACAGAATTATCAGAGTGTTGTATGAAATGCCTTGTATTTTTTCAGGCTAATTAATGTTCTGAGTTCAAATTCCACTGAGGTCAACTTTGCTTTCCATCCCTTTGGGGTTGATAAAATTAAGCATTAGTCAAATACTAAGGTCGATGTAACTGATTAACCCCACTGATTAAAATTGCTGGCCTTTGTGTCAAAACTTGAAACTATTATTATGATAATTATTTTTATTATTTTATTATTGTGGAGAATGGTAAACTCAGTAGAGCATTCAATAAATTGTCTTTCACAGCATTTAGTTGCATCTCTTTTACATTTTGAATTCAAATCTTGCTGGGATGGGGTACCACTTTACCTTTCATCCTTCCAGTTAACAAAGACAGTAGGTGCAGGATTGAGTAGAGCAACAACTGGGATTGCCTTGTATTTATTTTACATTCAGCATTTATTCTCATGCTGAGGTTGACTTCACCATTTATCTTTCTGAGGAATCAATAAAATAAGTAACTATCACATGGTGTTGATTCTCTCAACTGTTCTTGGTCCTTCTGCCTTCAGAAACCAAGGTAGCTGTGAATTGGCAGAAATGGTAGAGAGTAGGACTAAATGCCTTATTATATTTAGTTATGTTCCTTTATACTTTGAGTCCAAAACAAGTCAAGGTTGTGCGTCAATTTAGCCAACTTCCGTTTTCTAAAGTTTGTGGCCTTGTGCTAAAGTCAAAGATTTTAATTAACATAATCTTAAAATGCTAATGCAAAGTAAAAAAATACTTTTTTAACTTGAAAGAAAACACAAGATTGTAATAATTTCACTGAGCTTGTTAATTGTGATTAAAAGATAATTTGTTGCTTAATCTGTTTTAATTTGTCTAATTTGTCTGTCTGTGTTGGTCTGTCTGCATTAATGTTTTTTAATAATCCAGTTTTAATCCACATCAGGATACTTCTTAACCTTTTTAGTCATTTAAAAAAAAAATCACATGGATCAATGTTGCCAGTGTTCATGTTCAGTTTTGATCACAGTAAACAAATGAAACATAGGTATAGGCATGGTTGTGTGGTTAAGGAGTTTGTTTCTCAACTATGTGGTTTTGGGTTCAATTTCACTGCATGGCACCTTGGGAAAGTGTCTTTTACTACAGCCCCAGTCCAACCAAAGCCTTGTGGGTGAGTTTAACTGAAAGAAGCCTGTCATGTGTGCGTATGTATATATATATGTATATACACACACACGCACATATACATACACATGTGTATGTGTGTATATATATATATATATATATATATATATACATACACATACAGACACACACACTCATGTATGTATATATTATGTTGAGTGAAACTTTTTGCTATATTTTGGTAATTATTTGCTTTATTTGTCGTGTACAACAAAAAAAGAGCTAGCATTCAAAGTAGAGGTCATTATGTTGCACCGTCTGAAGCCATCTTTCTGCCAGTTCTTTGATCCCATGCCGATGCTGTACTTTGTATATTAGGCTGCTTTTGTTGTAACTTAACAAATAAAGCAAGTAAGTCACCAAAATATTGCAAAACTTTAACATATGTATGTGGTGGTGGGAGTGAGTAGGATTTTATTGAATGTTCACTTGCAGTAGATTCTTCTAAAGATTTTCATTGTGTAAAGTATTCAAACTTTGCTGCTTCATCACTGTTGTCTTTGACCATTTGCCAGCATCTAATGTTTAATCTAAGGATAGAAACTGCCAGTTATTCAATGTTGAACAAGACAAACATTGACATTCCATATTTGGGATCTAAAACTTTATTGAAACAAAAACATAAATGGCTACTAATGAGAAATAAATTTAATTTTAATTTTGTTTTGTGGCAAGGAAACAAAAACAGGAATTTATCAAAATGTTTAAATGTGTCACAAATTTTGGTTAAATATTTAAATGTCTGAGATGAGATATTAAGTAGCCTATAATTATAATAGCTATTAATTAACTTCATATTTTGATATGAAAGCCTTTTCGGTATTTATATATATGCTGTTTCATTCAGAGAGCAAACACTTCCATACCTGGTTTCAAAATAAATATTGAAAATATTTTTATCTCTAAAGATTATGTTAATTGTCCAGAAAATCATTATAATCTTTAGTTTTATTCCCCAAGGATATGAGTTCAAGTCTCACTGAACAGATACTCACTCTCTCTAAGTCACACAAACACACATTTTCCAAATGTAGGGTTAACCAAAATATTTAAGATGAAAGACTACCAAAACTTGGGATGGTGGAATTGCAAGCAACACAAATAACCACCACTACTGTTCCAATCATCTGCCCAGTCAAAACATCAAGACATTATCATCATAGTTCTCTGCTGAGTACTTTCTGTCCTTATATTATCCCTGATAAACAACACCAACACAGAGCCACCACTACAACTACATATCTAAACACAAACAATACTCAATGATAACATGCACAGCTACCACTCCATACATAAATATCTAGAAACAAACAGAGCAGTTTGCAATAAGAGTACCTGTAAAATATACATCAACTACTCAAGAGGCTCATAGAAATAACAGCTTCTGTTTCCTAAGTGAACCAAATTACTAGTGGAGGAGGGTGTGCTGAAAGCATAGTGTCCAGAATAAGAATGAGATGGAGTTGTCACCTCTACAAGCAACAAAGTGATTTTCTCTGCAAGTGAATGGCAAAGTGTATGATATTTTTGTACAAAGGACAAAGTTGCATGATAGCCCTTTCTTCCTTTCAGGTTCATAATGTTAGGACTGCCACCATAGATATCAGCGCAGTCAAAGGTAGGTTAGGAGAGATTGCTGAACTGAAGGTAAGTGGCTGTGTGCTGTACTGATGAGTAAAATGGAGGGGAGCTTCATCCAAACTCCTCACAAGCAAAGAACAAAGATATAAATTCTAGATGGCTAGCAGTGTTGGGATGAATGGAGTTCATGTGTTATTAGAGAGTGGGATTGTTAAAGTAACTGGGGTTGAATGTATATTCAACCTTAGTTACTTGAATAAGTTAAGATTGGGCCAATCATAGACAAAACAACATTGACAATTATCTTCATATATATACCACAAATAGGGCTGACAAAGGAAGAGGACTGCTTTTATAAGCTGTCCTCTTTATATGAATAAATATATCCTACCAAGCCTACATTTTTTTGCATTCTTTGATCTCCTCTCTCCACCTCCATTTATTTGTTACTCATCTTCTGCATCTCTTGTCCATCACTGGGCTGCATACATAGACTGTAATGGACCATCCTCATCACACTAATTTTTTTCACTCATTGCTACATCTATGTATAAGAGAGTGTACCAAGCCATTTGGACCTAGTTCAGTCTAACTTCACCTTTACTGTACTGCCAGCCATCACTCTTTCCTGTCACCCATCACCTCATGCCCTTGTCATCTGTCAGGTGAACACACAAGCCAGATACTCTTTATTCTTACCAGGAGATATGATAGAGAGACGGTTGTGAATGCTAAGTTTTTTCCTTGGTAAGGAATGTACTACCTAACATAGGTAAGTGATTAGTGACTTCAGAGTAAAAGCCAGATAGAATCAAAGGCAAAAGACAATCTGGAAAAGGAAGACTAAAACAAAAAATAGATACTCTTGGTCAGTCATAGGTTAAGAGAGGTTCAAGTTGATGGTTATAAGTGGGAGGGTTATAAAGACTTATGACATACAGGGGAAATTGACTTATGACATACACGATAACATATTGCTGGGGCCAAGGTTTCAGCAGATGGAAGATGAAGTAGAGTTGGAAGAGTAGATAGAGTTATAAAAGCTAAAATACAGGATTGTGTATGTATGCACACATACAAACTTGAATGTTAAAATAATACTATTATTTCAAAGCACTTTCAAAAGTTGCAACTGAGCATTTACTGCAAGTGTGACTTTATACTGAGAGTAGAGTCAAATTTTGAAGTTCCATTCAAGTTGACCTTCAAAATATATACCTATATATTCATATATATAGGTATGGTTCTGGGTTCAGTCTCACTGCATGGCACCTTGAGCAAGTGTTTTCTACTATAGCCCCAGGCCAACTAAAACCTTGTGAGTGGATTTGGTGTGTGTGTGTATATATATATATATATATATGTATATATGTGTAGTTGGAATTTACAAAAAAACAAAAGACAAAGACAAGTGTATAAACAACAAACAGGTGTATTAGTTTAATGCTCAGAAAGGAGAGAAAGTTTTTTATGTTTCGAGCCTCTGCTCTTCAACAGAAAGGAACATGAAGAAATAAACAGAGAGAAAATAAAAAAAGCTTTATATATATATATATATATATATACACGGCGTTCTGTAAAGGGTGCTGAAGTTGAAAGGTGAATAGTTAAAATAAATTCTTATAAACATGGATATATTCTGCATATTTCTAATGAGTTATGTCTCCTGTTTAGGTATGGAACACAATGTCGGTCATATGTCCACCTGCACTGAGTCTGCATACATTTATGCACTCCTCGAAATTTCCGATAACTCTCTCACAGATGTGTGGCCCAATGCCTCCACTCACAAGCCTGATTTCAGCTTTGAGTTCAGGAATTGTGTGTAGTTTCTTGACGTATACCTGTGGCTTCACATATCTCCATTAGAAGAAATCACAAGGGGTAAGATCGCAGGATCTTGATGGCCATTGCTGGTCACCTTGCAAGGACATCATTCATTGTGGAAACTTTTTGTGGAATGATGCAAGTGTTTGGCACGAAGTGTGACAGGTCGCTCCAACCAGAGGTTGTTAATCCCCATATCTTCCAAGTTCAGCTGCGGCTGAGTGGATATCATGTCTCGATAATGTTCTCCATTAATGGTAACTGCATTCCCCTCATCATTTTCAAAGAAGAACAGTCCAAGCACTCCACCTGCCCAAAAACAATCCACACAGTCACTTTCAGTGGATGCATTTCATGCTCTTGCATTATTTGAGGATTTTCATTTCCCTAAATCCAGCAGTTCTGTTTATTGGCAAATTCACTCAAGTGGAAGTGGGCCTCACACTAACATAGCTAGGGGTCAGGTCGGGGTGGTCTGCCCTGGGTGGCACTTTTAAAGGGGCACTACTTTTGGGTCTGCTGTAGGTAATATGTGTTTTTTGTGGTGTCTGGGGTGGCAAGCGTAAGAGCCACTCCGGGCAGCACACACTCTAGCTACACTAGTTGGGCCTTGTCACTGAAGATGATTTTTTTTTTTTTGCAAAATTTTCATCAGCTGCAAGTCTCCACAACCTAGTCAGCAAATTTCCTCTGCCTCCTGTGGTCAGGTGGCTAAAGATGCTGTGTAAGTTGAATTTTGTACACATGCATATGGAGATCTTAATGCAGAATTCGATGTAATGAAGTATTCAGGATGCCCAACTGCAACAAAATGTCGGCAAATTGATTTTCCCAAAAACAGAATGACACTCTTGTACAACAGCAATTTGTTGCTCTGTCTGATGAGAACAATTCTGCCCAGGTGATTTGGCTGGTGCAACTGACCTAGTTATTTTAAACTTTGTCATTAGTTTGCATACCATAGACTCATTGGGTGCTTCATTTCTCCCCAAAATGGTACAAAGTGCTCAAGCTGTTTGTGTCGTACTTTCTCTGTTTTGTCTTCATGATTTGAACGCATTCTCAGTTGTAAACTACTCCATGACACACTGCACACTATTCTGAAAAACAAACAAAACACTATTAATCGGAGTGAAGAGAGATAGCAAACATGATAAAAGCATGCCTTCAAACTTCAAAACACAAAAGTGTTGCCCAATTCAAATTCAGCACTCTTTATGGAACACCTTATATATATATATATATATATATATATATATAT
>NC_068988.1:83844287-83844922 GCF_001194135.2 Octopus bimaculoides
TGACCCTCTCTGTAACTTTCATAACCTGATCTAACAGCTTGATGCCTCTGTAATTATTTGTATCTAAAGCGTCACCTTTACCTTTGTAGCAGTTGACTATGATGCTGCTACACCAGTCATTGGGTATGACTCCTTCGTGTATCACCTGGTTCGTAATACGGGTGACTAGGCTATAGCCAACACTGCCAGATATTTTGAGCATCTCTGCAGTGATTCCTGATGGGCCGGGGGCTTTCCCGGTCTTCATACTCTTAATTGCTTTATCTACCCTGGTACTATCAACTCGGATAGCTGGTCCCTCTATTGGGTCGACATACAGCAGGCTCTCTTCTTCTCATTCATTCTCTACAGCTGGATGCCCTTCCCTGCTACCACCGTTCTTCCAGTCCTTCCAAGCCTGTTTCTTTTGTCTAATAGCCCTGTCTAGCTCCTTGTTCCACCACCACGTTACTCTGGGTCGGGAGGGGACCTTACACCACCCACAAATCTGGTCGGTGGCTTTCAACAGGTTGTCCCGCAGAAATCTCCAATTGTCTTTCATGTTGTATGATGCTATATCCCCTTCTATTTCGTTAAATGCTTCAAGTAACTTGTCTCTAAGTCTCTGTCCATTTGCAGGGTCTTTAAGCTTCCAC
>NC_068988.1:83845842-83847298 GCF_001194135.2 Octopus bimaculoides
CCATCAGCCAGGAGATAGGCCTCTTAATCGTAGATTTTAAATATTTGAGAGACAACAATACATAAATCGTAATTTTTAAAAGAGCAATGAAACCTAGGTGAATAGAATATATAAGTGGCATGAATTTAGGAAGCTTAGAAAATGAATAAGTATGGGTGGAGATGGAGTATATGTAATCTGAGTATACCACCCCCTTTTAAATTTTGTTTTTATATATATATACACACAAACATATACACTGGGCTTTGCAAAAGTTCTGTTACACTTGTTACAACACTCCCAACAAAGGACACAATGATAGTTTTGATGCAGTTAGATATGTTTTTATTGCTTTAACATATAAATATGTGTTCAGTATTAATATCAATCAATGTGGCTGCTCTCGGTGATGAGTATGTACTCCAGGTGAGACCTGAAGGCTGTGCACACGTTGCAGATGAAGTCCTTCCTTATGCTAGCCCAGATGCGGTTGATTAAGAACTATAGTTTGTTGACGTTGGTGTGGCAGACCTTGCAGGCCTTGCCCTCGACATGCATTCATATGCTGTAGTCAATGGGGTTGAGGCTGGCAGATTGCAGTGGCCGAAAGTCCTTCACCCAGTTTATGTCCAACCCCAACCACTCTTGCATGGCCTTAGCTATGTGGGCTGGGGTACTGTCCAGCTGAGAGATGTAGTCCACCTTCATCGTGATCTTTCTCACTTTCGAAGGCCTTTCTCACTGCCAAATGACTGACAACTTAAAGTCTGCCTGATTGTGGTTGATCTTTGAGGTTTTTCCCATTCTTGTGTCTCTCCATGACTCTGTTGACAGTTATCCACTTGGCAATGTTGGACTTGTGACCCATGCACAAGAGAGCAGAGACCTCGATTCTTTTTGCTTCCATCTTGATACACTTGCACACAATGGAAAAGACGTTTTAATGACATGTGCTGGAAAAGTAGAATTTTAAGTATGTTTGCTGGCACTTTTTTTTATCACACACATAAACCTCTCAAAAGATCAAAACCAAGTGTAACAGGACTTTTGCAAAGCCTGGTAATATATGTGTGTATGTATATATATATATATATAATGTTGAGGAGGAATGAAACTACACTTCAAGTACTGTTCTCTCTTTTTTCAGCACATCACACTCTTTACCACTTCATACTAAAAATATCCGCCTATGGATATAATAATAGATTACTTTATTTTTTCTGTCTCCGATGAAGGGAAGTACTGGATCTTCCCAGAAACAGCTGTAAGACTCTATCCATAAAATACTTCTTCAACCTTACCTTTGCTCTCTTTATCTTTTTGTTTTTATATATTTACATATACCTTTGGAAATGTGCTGTGCGTGAGAAGACCCGGCAAGCCAAGTGAGATCGTTGCCAGTGCCCCTGGACTGGCTCTTGTGCGGGTGGCACATAAGATGTACCATCCTGAGCGTGACCGTTGCCAGTACCGCCTG
>NC_068988.1:83848009-83848929 GCF_001194135.2 Octopus bimaculoides
CTGACACCAACCCCACATGGATTCCACACACCTCCCACATTCAACTGCCCCGCCTCCACCTACACACCTGCATATTGCCTACCTTGGTACCGTCACCACACACACACCACTATACAAACATCCATACACACTGTTCAACTCATTGCTCATTTCACACACTATTACACACACACACTCACAAACACCTTCCCACTCCACACATACTAGCACGAAATATTTCTCAGCACCCACAACACACACCATTATCCACACACCTACACACAATATTCAATAGCATCACCACACATACCATTATATGAGCAGCTCCACACACTGCTTAACTCAGTACACACACCACACACCATCATACACATTCCCACACCCACACAAGCACATAATACCTGAATACAGACAATATATACATGCATATGCAACACGCATAAACACATGCAACACGCAGAGACACAAATAGCTTTCACCCACAAACATACACTATACACATGCACACTATTTGGTCACAAACACACACATACACACGTGTACACACCACCCAAACAAGCACACAACAACTGCTACACACAACACACACACATACATGCATAAACACAGATAACTTTCACCCACAAACATACACTATACACATGCACACTATTTGGTCACAAACACACACATACACACGTGCACACACCACCTGAACAAGCACACAACTGCTACACACACACACATTAGCCTCACACATATACACACATCCATACACATGTACACATTCTATAAGCACACACACTCGCCCACACATATGTACTCACACACTTGCCCCCATTCACACATACACACTCACACACACCGTTCTCACATACATACATGCTCTTGCACACCTTAGTTCACTTACCCTTGCCCTTATCCACCTCTGCTGTCGCTTGTCACTCTACCACTATCTTCAC
>NC_068988.1:83848939-83849837 GCF_001194135.2 Octopus bimaculoides
GATTTTGCCTTTCATCCTTTCGGGGTCGATTAAATAAGTACCAGTTATGTACTGGGGTCGATATAATCGACTTAATCCGTTTGTCTGTCCTTGTTTGTCCCCTCTGTGTGTAGCCCCTTGTGGGCAGTAAAAAATAACACACCTTAGTTCACTTACCCTTGCCCTTATCCACCTCTGCTGTCGCTTGTCACTCTACCACTATCTTCACCCCAGTTACTCCATATCTACAGCCATACTCTTCAACTCCTTTTAACAACCCATTCAAGCCTTTCTTCTTTCATTCTTCTGCCTCTTATATCTCTCTTTTGTAAGACTACCCTCTGTAAAAAATACGTATTTAGGGTTGTACTACTCTCTATGCTCATGAAATAACTTTGCCCACTCTGCGCTAGCACTACAAGAAAAGGCTTCCTCCTCTACTGCACTTCCTAGAGTGATTGGTTAGCAAGTAGAGGAAAAATGAAGATAAAAGGTTCTTTTAGCCCAGTCATGCCAAGAACTTCATCTTCCAGTAGTCACCACCTCCTGCCCGCAGATGATTTACCAACACAAAAGAAAAAATATTTCCTTCACTGTCTATAATTAATAACAATTTAACTAGATAATTTCACACAATATGTAGAAGCTCTGCTTAGCTACTATTGATTTTGTCTTTAATCTTATCAAAAAATATATTTGAATATTAGTGAAGATTGTCCTCTACACATGAACAGCTGTAAGTTTTCACTCTGATAAAAAAAAAAAGAAATAGAAAAGGATTTTGGCCTTGTTTTATACATCAATGTTTAATTGGTTCACAGTGAAATATCTATACAAAAACTATATATATATATATATATTGTTGTACTTGGGGATGGTAATATTGCCAGTTTAGCCAATAAAAACACACGTACTGTAT
>NC_068988.1:83850578-83856322 GCF_001194135.2 Octopus bimaculoides
ATATATATATATATAGTGTCACACCCTAGCAGTTGAGGGAACCTGTGCAAGAGGTAGACCCAGGAAGACCTGGGATGAGGTGGTGAAGCACACTCTTTGAACATTAGGCCTCACTGAGGCAATGACTAGTGACCAAGACCTTTGGAAATATGCTGTGCTTGAGAAGACCCAGCAAGCCAAATGAGATCATAACCTGTGACCTATGCCAGTGGTGTAACCAGCCCACTTATGCATACCTTCCCTTCATTGGACACTAAACTCTGCTTGGAAAAACCTGTTGAGGGAAGTAAAATCGAAATCAAATTTGCTGGCGTGGCCGATGACAGCACCGCCTGACTGGCATCTGTGCTAGTGGAACGTTAAGAGCACCATCTGAGTATGATCGTTGCCAGGGCCACTGACTGGCTCCCGTGCCAGTGGCACGTAAAAAGCACCATTTAAGTGTGATCCTTACCAGCATTACCTTACTGCCACTTGTGCTGGTGGCACATGAAAAACAACATTTGAGTGAGGTCGTTGGCAGTGCCGCTGGACTGGATCCTGTGCAGGTAGCATGTAAAAAACACCATTTGAGCATGCCCGTTGCCAGTACCGCCTGACTAGCCCTCGTGCTGGTGGCATGTAAAAACACCCACTACACTCTCGGAGTGGTTGGCGTTAGGAAGGGCATCCAGCTGTAGAAACTCTGCCAGATCAGATTGGAGCCTGGTGCAGCCATCCTCAGTCCTCAGTCGCAAGTCCTCAGTCAAACCGTCCAACCAGCATGGAAAGTGGACGTTAAATGATGATGATGGTGATGATGATGATATATATATATATATATATATATATATATATATATATATATATATATATATAAGGAAAATACATATCAACTCATGTGTTACTTTTCAACCTTCTATATATATATATATATGTATATATATATATATATATATATATAGCATGCACTACATACCTGTACTCTAGATATAAGAACTCTGAACTGATGCGGCCTACTGCCATGAAGATTTTCACAAGAATTTTGTCCATTCAGCATTAGTTTTGACAGGAAAAAATAAAGTCAGATGCTTTTTGAATGCATCTCGTATATATTCCCACATTTATCTCGTATATATTCCCACATTTATCTCGTATATATTCCCACATTTATCATTCCAAAAATATCTCTTTTAGCAGCTTCAATTTCACATAGCTGAGAAAATTCAACAATGTTGATAACTAATTCCCACAGGGTATTGAAATGGATACGAAAACACAAAGTTTAAAGCTATTGAAATCAATTCTGAAAGGGGTTAAATCTAGTTTCAATGAATTGGGTTAGGCATTTTATGTTATCATTATATTATCATTGTTACCATATTCATTTTGTTGATGCCATTGCTGGCACTGTTATCAACATTATCATCATCATTAACATTTCTACTATTATTAACATCACTATCATCATCATTTTAACATCCTTTTATTTGAGTAAGACAGAATTCGGTGAGGTAGGTTTTCTATGTCCATATACCTTCCTGCTGCCAACTTTCACTACATGTTTCCAAGCAAGATAATATTTCCCCTTAGCTAGACATTTTCCCAAGAAAAATTGGAAATGAAATACACCACGTGTATGATGGTGACACTTGTTTACAACTATCATGTAATGTCAAGACAAGGGGACAAGCAAACGCACACACATGCACGCATGCACACACACACACATACACACATGTGCGTGTGTGTGTGTGCATATAGGTGCAGATATGGCTGTGTGGTTAAGAAGTCTGCTTCCCAACCATGTGTGACACTTGTCTTCCATTAAAGCCCTGTGCCAGCCAAAACCTTGTGAGTGGATTTGGTTGATGGAAATTGAAAGAAGCCCATCGTTATCATCATTATCACCATAATCATCATCATCATCATCATCATCATCATTATTTAATCTCATGGGTTGGACAGTTTGAGAGGAGCTGGAAAGTCAGAAGATTGTGCCAAGCTCAACTGTCTATTTTGGCATGATTGC
This sequence comes from Octopus bimaculoides, assembly GCF_001194135.2. NCBI lineage: Eukaryota > Metazoa > Mollusca > Cephalopoda > Octopoda > Octopodidae > Octopus > Octopus bimaculoides. The sequence goes on from NC_068988.1 coordinate 83,852,590, forward strand.
TAAGGCTGGATGCTCTTCCTAATGTCAACCACTTGTATTTGTGTGTATGTGTGTGTGTGTGTGTGTGTGTGTGTGTGTGTGTGTGTGTGTGTGTGTGTGTGTGCGCACTTTGTGCATGTGTGTGTAAAGGTATGTATGTGTCTTTGTCTGGATACATTGTGATAGTTGTAAATAAAAAGCAATGTCGTTCATTTCTAATATTCTGTGAAAACATTTGTGGCCATAGGGAAATATGACCTTGCTTCTTGAAAACTAGTAAGTGTTGGTGACTGGCCATAGAAGATCTGTTTCACTAAATTCCATTCAATCTATGCACTCATTCAAAAATGGACATTACAGTGAGGATGATGGTTTATATATATATATATATATATCGTATTTTAAGAAAATCTGGAGAAGAAGCACGTTCTAAGAAGTAAAGCAGTCTATATTAATTACTGGTGAAGGTTGGTTTATACGGTTACCCTGGGTTTCTCACCATAAAATATTTCAGAACAGATTTCATTACAGAGTGTCCTAGCTACATCATGTCTCATCAGTAGATAATACCATGATGACATTTTCAGACAACTGCTTATGATGTGGGTGATATCTTCAGTGTGAACTCGACAAAGTCTGCACTTTACGCTTAAACTTTATGTCTTTACTTGCATCTCTATGCCTTTATGGCTTATATTCAGACCCTAAGACCTGATGGCCTATGGCCTCTTTAAAATATGGAGGGGGAAATGATACAGATATAAGCAATGGGGACTATTTCCCTTTGGTGCTGGTCATCGGTTTCCAGCTGAGTCATCCTCCTTCGGTCATGCCACCTGTCAGCTATGAGGGTAAAAGGTAGGGGATCCCCACCACCGGGGAAGATAACAATAATAGCAATAATAACATATTGTAACACCTTTGGCTACAGTAGTAACATCGACAGTGCTCCCTCCACATCTGGCAATAACATTACCAATGCCACCCCCACCCCCACCTTCACCAACACCACCGCCAACAGCTCCAGCAACATCATTGTCTATGACAACACCAGCAAGAACAACAGCAGCAGCAGATCCATCGACCCCCAGCAGCATCATCATCGACAGCACCAGTAACAACAACCACAGCAGCAGCAACATTGTCAACAGTGGCAACAGCAGCAGCGACATCAGCAGCAGCAACAACAGCAGCAACATCAACATTGGCTAGTTTAATAACACTAACACATGCACCACTGGCAACACCACTGGCAACACACCACTAGTAACACTATCAATGCAACCACCACCAACAGCCCCAGCTCCAACACCACCAGAATCAACACCATCAGCAGTACCAACAACAGCAATAGTAGGCACAACACTGACTCCACACATCCAAGGAAATACATTAGATGTGCAGGAACTCCCTCTTTTTTTCCCTGATGAGATGATTGCATTGTTTTACATTATTTTATTCCTTCTGGAAGAATACCAATGTTTTCTTCGAAACATATGTTGGAAGTATAAAGATTTGAATAACACCTGTGTTTAGCTCCATTTTGGACTTCGTAAGATTTTCGAGCGAGATTGTTGCCAGTGCCCCTGGATTGGCTCTTGTGCAGGTGGCACATAAAATGCACCATTTTGAGCATGGCCGTTGCCAGTACCGCCTGACTGGCCTTCGTGAGGGTGACACGTAAAAGCACCCACTACACTCTCTGAGTGGTTGGCGTTAGGAAGGGCATCCAGCTGTAGAAACTCTGCCAAATCAGATTGAAGCCTGGTGTTGCCATCCGGTTTCACCAGTCCTCAGTCAAATCGTCCAACCCATGCTAGCATGGAAAGCGGACGTTAAACAACTTTCCAACCATAGATCCTCCTTCAGGGTCCCCGAAAGGAGATATATAACATCGCTGGGCGGCCATATTTGGCAATTGAAGGAAGATGGAATTCCCTACGCGGTATCATGAAAAATCCTCCACCGTTCAGGTTTGTACATAAATGGAATGAAACGCTGCAAGCTATGCATAGTTGAACGCATGGAAATCTTGAACAATTCACACATACCAGGGACCATACTGAACTCCAGAACGGAGATTTTCGGGCCCTGCTTGCATTTCAGGAGACTTCTGTTAGCATTTTGGGAACTGCATAATAGTGATAATAGTGGTATTAGTGATAATTACACCACAGCTGGAAATTGATTGCTGATGAGAGTAGGGGATAACCCCCTACCTTTTACCCTCATAGTCGACAGGTGGTGTGACTAAAGGAGGACTACACAGCCAGAAACCACTGACCAGCACCAAAGGGAGATAATCGCCATTGTTTATATCTATCATTTCCCCCCCTCCATATTTTAAAGTGGCCATAGGCCATCGGGTCTTAGGGTCTGAAGGTATGCCATAAAGGTGCTCCTTATGGCACGAAAACCAGGGTAACCCTGTAAACCAGCCTTCACCAGTAATTAATATATATATATATGTATATCAGGCTGAGTTAAAAATTAAGCAACGTTTTGAAACATAAAATTCATCACAATAAATTTCAAGAATGTCGAAATTTTATTCATCAAAGTAAGTACCATTACAATCAACACATTTTTGCCAATGAGTTACATGTCTGTTTATTCTGGTAACATAAAAATCTGGAGTTCTGGAGCTGATGAACTCTTTGAATGCACTTTCAGCATCGGTTTGATTTTTTTAACTCCTTCTCTTGCAAGAAACTATCAATGTACTTGAAAAAGTGGTAATCAGTAGGAGAAAGTTCTGGGGGAATAAGTTGGATGGGGAAGAACTTTGTAGCCAAGTTCCCTCAACTTCTGGAGCATCATTAGTGAAATGTGTGGTTGAGAATTGTCATGAAAAATGATTGACCCTCTTCTGTTGACCAGTCTGGGATGAAGGAGAAGCAGTTTTTTGTTCATTTTGGTAATATGTTCCTGCAGTAATAGTTCTTTCGGGTTTTAAGAAGTTACAGTGGACGAGTCCAGTAGTACACAGTCCAACAGTCACCATAACCTTCTTTTTTGAAGAACTTAGGTTTAGGGAAGGTTTTCAGTGCTTCATTTTGGTACAACCACTGTGAAGAACGTTTTTTATTGTTGCACAGAACCTACTTTTCATTGCAAGTTACAATGTGGTTGAGAAATGGATTGGTCTGGTTACAGAGAAGAGGTGATGAGCAAGTTTCATATCTACCCATTTTCTGATTTTCATTCAAATTGTGTAGTACCCATTTGCTGAGCATTTTTGATATTCCGATCACATGCAAATGGTTGCAGGCAGTTTTCTAGCTAACTTGAAGTTCTTTTGTCAGTTCTTGAGTGGGTTTTACATGAACTTTCTCAATGACAGTCTTTAATTGACTGTCATCAATGACAAATGGGCTTCCACTATGCTCACGAACTTCAAGGTTCAGGTCTCCACTGCAAAATCGTTTAAACCATTTTCAAGCTGATCACTCACTGGTCATTTCCTCACCAAACGTTTTGTTGGTATCACAAGCAGTTTCAGCTGCTTTACATCCTTTTTTTGAAGTTTAGTAGCAAAATTGCTCAAATAGCGCACTTTGACTGTTCCATTTCAAATGATTGTGACAATGGTGAAAAAAATATCAATGTTAATTTATTGATTCATTTGGGCAAGTCTATGCCTGTATTATCAGACAATTTTTAAAAAAATGTTTCAAATATTTCAGAACTCTGCAAAAGTCTTGTACAAATTCTTCATGGTTCAAAACGTTGCTTACTTTTTACTCAACCTGAT
>NC_068988.1:83856521-83858741 GCF_001194135.2 Octopus bimaculoides
GAGAGAGAGAGAGAGAGAGAGAGAGAGAGAGAGAGAGAGAGAGAGAGCATACAGATTGTGAGAGGTATTTGAAGTCATATTTGATAATTTAATAAACCAAATATATTTTGATAAAAATTTGTGCACATATTCTCATTAACTTTCAGCTTTGATGACTGCTGCAATGCAGGACTGGAATTAATGACATGCCTGTACTAAATGGTTCTTATTAATTTTTGACATCACTTGAATGATGGTGGCCTTAAGGAAGTTGTGGTAATGCAAGGATGCCCATTAGTCTCTCTTTCAACAATGCACTAAATATAGTAATCCTTGGGATTTAAATCCAGCAGACTTGGAGGATGTTACATGATTGTAAAGGTTGTTTGATATCCATTTGTGAACCATGTGGGCTTCTTGAGAAGGTGATGAGTCTTCTTGAAACATGTATAGCTTTTCTCTGTGTACTTTATCCATCCAGGACTTAACAATTGTCTCCAACATCTCAATGTATCCAGTTGCCTTTATTCTGTGGAAAGATGTGGGATGGAATGACGTGACCTTCATTACTCATCACTCCTATAATCATTAATGGAATTTTAGTGTGCATCACTTTGGGAACATCTGAGGGATCTGCACATAACCATCTGTAATTTCTCCTGTTAAACTTTTGGTCTCGGTCAGAGTTTTTCTACTCAGAGAAGAACCAAAGCAACCCGTAGTCTTTAGGGTTTCTAACCTTGTTAAATAACTACTTGGTATAGATCAAATGGCTTTCCTGTGTCTCTGCAGGCATGGAATGGTTTCTCCTCAGCACATACAACTTGTATTGAAAGTCCATGTGTATCACAGTTCTGATAATTTCCTATGACACTTGGAGTTCTTTGATGATGGCCTTCATTGATATACTGGGATTATCATAAATTATGTTGTGAATCCATTGGATGAATTGTGATGTCCTTAAAGAGTCTGAATGTTTAGAATGCTTATTTTTCTTTGATACAGTCAAAACATTTCCACGAGAGGCTTCCACTTTCACCCAAGCTTTGTGTGCAAAAGATCTTGCAACATTTAGAAAATTAGCAATTTCTAAATTGCTGTGTTTCACACATATAGCAACAATAGCTACATGTCTTTTCATTTCTTGTATTAGCTTTTTATCTGGCATGGAGGATTTGAAAATAATAAAACCATTTAATTGGTTTCAAGAGAGTAATACATTGATAGTTAGATGTGCTGAAATACTCCATACATCCTGTAAGCATGCATGCATGTATGTATGTATGTGTGTGTGTACATGTGTGTGTGTGTGTGTATGTATATATGATTTTTCTTTGAGTTTAATCTAAGTTCTCCTTGAGAGAGTTCAAGCCAGTCACTAACAAAGCGACAAGATTTATTGAGTTAAGAAAATTCCTGGTGTTTGTGAATATGTGGCTGAGTTGGTGTGATGGTTGAACTGTCAATGCAAACACCCAAGCAAGTGCATTCCTATTAATATCTCAGATGGAGAATTTTGGGAATGTCTTACAACTCTTCATTATGCCACTAATAGATTGGATTTGGAGAGTCTGTGTCAGTTTCTTTTGCTCTTTTTCCACGAAACTGAGTATTTCCAGGTTTTTGTGCAAATTGCTTGGTACATAACCTAATGCATCTATGATGATAAGCACAAATAAGAATTCATAGTCAGGGTACAAGAGCTGTAAGTTCTGCATTAATTTGCTATAAAATGTTCTCTTTTTCCTGGACTTTTAATTGTACATTCATGTCCGCTGGGGAGCTGACTTCTACAACAGTGCATGACTTTTGTTCTGTGTCCCACAGAACAACATCAGGTCTGTTATGTTTGCACTGAACTGATGTCTTTATTGGGGCATTCCACCAGTATTCCTTGTTTTTAAAGGTGTAAATACTTGCTGGTTCTGACATGCCTTTGATGTATACATCATGGTAGTCCTTCCTATAGATAACATTGTAAATCATCTTTCCAACTATATCATGCCTCAGGAGCAGAAAGTATCTCAAAGACATTTTGGGGAAGCTGCTGTTGGTATAGCAGAACCAACAATTTTTATTACAATGTGAAGATTTGGTGGTATCTTTGTCCCTCTTGTTTATCAGGTATTTAGTACATATGCATGTATGTATGTATGTATGTATGTATGTATGTATGTATGTATGTATGTATGTATGCATGCATGTATGTATGTATGTATGTATGTATGTATGTATGTATGT
>NC_068988.1:83859236-83860148 GCF_001194135.2 Octopus bimaculoides
GCTTACATTTTATTGAGGTCTTCACTGGTACATTCCACCAATATTCCTTTTTATTATGAGTGGTTATGGCTTCTACCATATTGTGGGTTCTTATTTCTTTGTCCTCAGGATTATCCTTCCAACAGATTTCATTACAGAGTGTCCTAGCTACATCATGTCTCATCAGTAGATAATACCATGATGACATTTTCAGACAACTGTTTATGATGTGGGTGATATCTTCAGTGTGAACTCGACAAAGTCTGCACTTTACGCTTAAACTTTATGTCTTTACCTGCATCTCTATCCCTTTTGTGCATCAGGTACTTGGTTGATATTTCCTGTTCCTGGATTGCAAACACATATCTTTCAAAGTGGGAGGTAGTAATCCAGCTATTGGCCCATGATAAACTCTTTGATGATCAATGTAACTATCATCACAGAGCTTTCTAATAACATACCCATGCATAGTCTTCTGCTCATACAATGTCATCTTTTCATCTGATGATACATCGCAGTAGATTTGTGCAACTTCTTTGGGCATATATTCTAGGTTATCAGACAAAGAGTGTTGCTCAAGGAGCTGCCTTCCAAGTCTTAAGATGTTATCAACCTCATGTATGCAAATTTGGTCAAGGGATGCACTTTGACACTTGGTGGTTAAAAGATGTTGCCGAAGGGATATGATATGACATTCAAAGGCATTTTGGATCGATGTTAAGCCTCTTCCTCCTTGTTTTCATACGTATGTATGTACGTACGTACGTACGTATGTATGCATGTATGTATGCATGTATGTATGTATGTATGTATGTATGTATGTATGTACGTATGTATGTATGTATGTTGTCGTCTTTCACCTTTAGAATAAATTTTGAGCAGTCATCAGCTTGGTATCAAGGTTGTGATGGAAAGCATCTTGTTTGTTCATCA
>NC_068988.1:83860394-83869882 GCF_001194135.2 Octopus bimaculoides
TGTGTGTGTGTGTGTGTGTGTGTGTGTGTGTGTGTGTGTGTGTGTGTGTGTGTGTGTGTGTGTGTTAGATAGGCTTCTTTCAGTTACCATCTACCAAAGCCACTCACAAGGCTTTAGTCATCCCAGAACTGTGATAGGAAATACCTAAGTTGCCTCACAGAGGGATTGAGCTGAAACACATAGGGTTAAGAAGCAAATTTCTTAACCACCTATGCTTAATAAAATCACTGATGTTAATAATGTCCATCAATCAACTGAGTTGAATAATAATAATACTGACTATGCTAGGAATTCTGAAGTATTTTCATCTTGGTTGAGGAGTTACACAAAAATGAAAACCACAGTTTAGTTAAACACCAGTACAAACCCAATTTTTTACAAGACCAGACCATTACTGTTTTCAGAGGTTAAATTGGTAAAAGAAGGAGTAGAATATAAACTACCAAATGGATCCTTTGAATGAATCAATTACAAAGTCTGGGCTGCACCTGTTATTACCATTTGGAAACTTGTAAAGTTCAATCTGTGGCAATTTTAAAGTCACCATAACAAATATTTTGAAACTATGATGAAATATTCTATAAATTGAAGGGTGGGATCAATATTTGCATATCTGATTTAATAGATGCATATTTACAAATCAAATTTACAGAACAATCACAAAAGAATCACTCATGACAAATATGCCTTTTGTATTTGTATGCAAATACAAATGAATGTTGTTTGGGATTTCTGATATACCTGCTTTATTTCAGTGTCTTCTTGATCAGATGCTATCTGGAATAAAGCAATTTTTGGCATATATAAACAATATAATCATCAGGACAACAGCTGAAGGACATTCAAATTATCTGGAATTGATATTAATTAGTGTCTTAACAATGGATATGCAAGTATTTTGAAAATACCTCATGGAGTGACAAATGTGCCCAGCATAGTTACAGGCTGCCCTTTGGCCAGGCACAGCACCTATTCAGCCACCCTGCCAAGGATATGGTGAAGTCATGGGACTGTAGCATGGCAGATTGTGAAGAGGTAGTGGAAGTGTTCATCTGAGCCATTAGTGCTTCTTACATTGATGCTGAGCAGTGGAATCCTAGAAGATCAACGGCCAGGATCACCAAGCTCTATTAAGAGAGTAACTGTAATATATCCATAGAGGTAGTGTGCGTGGTTGTATAATCAGCTGATGAAAGATTAACTATGACTCAAGTTCCAAATTCAAATTCATAATAATGGAACTGGATGATGACAGAAAGTCATGGGAATCCGTGAAAGCAGTGAAAGAAATATCTTAGCAATATCATTTGTGCAACTTATAAAAGGTTTTCTGGGAAGAATACTAACGTTATTAAAAAAAACATACCCAATTCCCAAAAATGTAAATGAGCTATTAGCATTTGTTTTGAAAGTCAGATATTGCATATTCATTAAAAATATGGCAAATCTCATGTTACCTTTGTATAATTTAACCAAAAATGGAGTAGCATTTGAATGGTCAAATGATTGTCAATGAAATTTCCTTGATTTGTGTTAAGTTATTGAGGCCCCGAACTTACTCTTTACAATGAAAATTTGTCACTAATTTTGGCAGCAGACGTGTCTCCAGTTGGTGTTGGAATGATTCAATGACATCATGAAAATAGAGTAGAACATCTGTTGGTTCATGCATCAAAAACATTGAATGTTTATCAGTAGTGATACATGCAAATAGATAAAGAGAGATTATTAATCATATTTGGTTTTCATATATTCAATTAATTCCTGTATGGATGACATTTTGAATTATTCACCAATCAGAAGCCACTAATACACATACTCACATTAAATAAATAAAAATATACCATTTTAACATTTAATCCAGCCATAAATATCTCAAATAGTCTATCTATTTAATGTTCAAACTGACCAGATCCAGCCTCTCACACTTATCCTACAATATCATTCTAAAAATAAACAGTCACATCATTGAAATCTCAAAGCTATGAGATAATGAAGTAATTCAAAATAATGTGAATAAATAAGTATTATATTTGACAGATTAATCTGAATGCTAAAAGGCTAAAGTATCAATGACTGCAGTTCAGGACTATGTTATTGGCATCTTGCAAGCATACAATATGAAATAAGGATTTGAAGTAATACAATAAGGCTGATGCCTTATCAAGACTACTAATCAAACCTAGTTATGATTTTGACACAAGTCATGAAAAGTATATCTTATCTGGATTTGAAATACATCAAATAATTAAACATCTTGATGGAATACTGGTTACTACTAAAAAAGGGATAGGCAGAAAAACTAAATATTGAAGACAAAAAAAATATAAGAGAATAATGACAAAAGTGTGACACAGTACATTAACTAAAAGCATATACATTATACACAATACATTAACAAAGAACATCATGGAAATTTTCAAGATTTACCATGATGGAAATTGTCTATAGATTTTCATGGAAATTGTATGAGAATAATTATTCCTAAAACATTACAAAATAGAATTTTGACCTAACAGTATGTGGCCAGTATGACTTGCATTAAATATGAAACATTGTAGCATGTTTTAAAATGTGGAACACAGTCACCTGGGGCTTGAATAAAACAAAAGATACAGCAACTGACCAAAAATATAGAGGTTAGCATAGATTGGATATGACAATCATGTCCAGCATATCAGTCAATTATTAATGGACCTGATGATAGTGGTGGTGCTAGTGGTGGGGGTAGCAATTGTGGTGGGTGTCACTGTCATTATCCAGTCTTTCGGCTTTGTTGCCATTTTGTAGAATGTGATCCAAAGGAGATTTGGTTGTTATTTTCTAGTAGGTGGGGGTGGAGAGGCAAGCTGTGCAGATGTTTCCTCATTGGCTCATTCGCTGTCTTAGAAGAAGATTGATTGTCAGAAAATCTGAGTGGTCAATCACCTGCAAGGTAAATGATAATCTGTGTCTGTTAACGTTGTCTCTTTCCTTCTCGAGACTGTAAAGATAAACTGCCATAACAGGCACAATATGTTTATTAACACAGCCTAAATAAATAAACAAATGCAGACATCTTCAGTCAATAACCTTAACTGTTGTAAGTCAGAGGTAGAGGAGAAGGAGGAGAGTCAACTCTTATTACTCTACCTTGTTTTAGTTTCCATTCCCTCCTTTTTCTTTCTCTCTCAGTACTGTACAGTTTGTTGAACCATACAATACACTTGTTACCTCTTTCTCTGTCATTATCTCTCACACTCTCACCCCTCTACTTTCAACCACCTACCTCCTCCCTTTGCATCATAGATCTCCAAACACCAGAGATCTTTGTTAGATCTCTCTCCTCTTCTTTCTCTATTTGCAGTACAGTGATTGTCAGCTGTCTCTTACTCGCTGTCTTGCTGTCCATTGCATGCATACTGTCACTGAAGAGCGTAGCATACAGTCTTCTGTATTGTTGGCACTCCGTCACTTACGACGTTGAGGGTTCCAGTTGATCCGATCAACGGAACAGCCTGCTCGTGAAATTAACGTGCAAGTGGCTGAGCTCTCCACAGACACGTGTACCCTTAACGTAGTTCTCAGGGATATTCAGCGTGACACAGTGTGACAAGGCTGGCCCTTTGAATTACAGGCACAACAGAAACAGGAAGAAAGAGTGAGAGAAAGTTGTGGTGAAAGAGTACAGCAGGGTTCGCTACCATCCCCTGCTGGAGCCTCGTGGAGCTTTAGGTATTTTCGCTCAATAAACACTCACAATGCCCGGTCTGGGAATCGAAACCGCGATCCTATGACCGCGAGTCCGCTGCCCTAACCACTGGGCCATTGCGCCTCCACAGTCTTCTGTATATGCTGGGGTTAACTTCAGACAGTGTCATGGTAAGATTCATACTACAATAGTGACTCTCTAATGACATGAATTGCTCACATTTACCTGGTAAAAGATATGAATAATGAGTCATTAGCCAGAGCTAGTCTATGAGGGAAATGGCTACCAATAAAAACTAACTTAAACCAAATCAACCTGTCCAATCTACACTGGCATGGTAAGTAGATGGCAGTGGTGGCAGTGGTGGCAGTAGTGGTGGTGGTGGTGGTGGTGGTGGTGGTAAATATGCTGATGATTGTCATCATCATGATCATAATCATCATCATCATCATCATCATCATCATCATCATCATCATCATCATTATGAATGGTTGATTGGCAGAGTTGTTGGAGAGTCAGATAAAATTACTGGCAATATTTCTTTGATCCTCTGAGTTTAAATATTACCAAGGGGAGCTTTGCTTTTCACTCCTCCAGGGTCCATGAAATAAGGTGCCAGTCAAGTCCTGGGATTCTTGGTATCAACTGACTCTTTCCCTAAAAAAATTAATGACTTTGTGCCTTATTAGAAACAATTATTATTATTAGTATGCATGCATGACAGAGTGTAAGCATCTTGTGTGAAAAGTTGAGCATAAGAGGCATCAGGTGTGGTGTGTAAGAGAGACGACTGTGCTGGTATAGTCATGTGATATGTATGGACAAGGATAACTATGTGAAGAAGTGTCGCACTCTAACGGCTTATATCACTAGCAAGGAAATAAATTCCCTGCCACCTCCAGCAATGAGACCCTTAGATCACATGATTTTGATTATGGTTTTATCAATGATGGACACTTAACTACTAGAGATAGCAGTGCCACAACAGGCACTGGTGTCACAGTTAGCCAGTGAGCTTGTTAAAAACACGGAACAAGAATTTTTAAATGATAGATTTTTGAAACAGAACAAGTAAAACTTATGAGCAATTTGAAGGGTTGTCTTAGTGATACAAAAAGCAACAACAACAATAATGGTTTCAAATTTTGGCACAAGGCCAGTAATTTTGGGGGAAGGGCTAAATCATTTAAATCGACCCCAGTGATCGACTGGTGCTTATTTTATCAACTCTGAAAGGAATAAAGGCAAAGTTGACCTCAGTGGAATTTGAACCCAGAACATAATGACAGACAAAATCTCACTAATTATTCTGCCCAGCATGCTAATGATTTTGCCAGCTCACCACCTTAATAATCATCATCATTATTTAATGTCTGTTTATATATACATTGTTGTTGTTCCTTCTCGAGTCATGCCTGGCTCATAAAGGCTGGTTTCTTGGTCTCATTGGCATATAGCTTCCCCACCTGGACAGGACACTAGTCCATCACTGGTGAGCTGCTAGATGCAGGAGGAAAAAGTGAGAGGAAATTGTGGTGAAAGAGTCAGCAGAAGCTTGTCATTACCTTCTGCCGGAGCTGCATGGAACTTAGATGTTTCACTCATAAACACACACATCACCCGATGTGAGATTTGAACCCACGATCCCTCGACCACAAGTCTGCTACTCTAGACCATGTGCCTCCACATATATACATTAGTAGGGTGTTATGTAGACGTACATATATATATATATATATATATATATATACACACACACATATATATATACAGGGGTTGGACAAAATAATGGAAATACCATAAAATTTCAAACAAATTTATTTTAATATGGGGTAGGACCACCTTTGGCAGTAATTAAAGCTTGAATTCTATGAGGTATGGACTCATACAAGGTTTAAATTGTTTCCAAAGGAATTTTTGTCCATTCATCAGCTAAAACAGTCTCCAGTTCTTGTAGTGATGATGGTGGAGGATATCAACTCCTTACTTGTTTTTCTAAAATGTACCACAAATGTTCAATAATATTGAGATCTGGGGACTGTGGTGGCCAGATAAGATATTCAACTGCACTAGAATGTTCCTCGTGCCATTCAGTCACACATTTAGCCGTATGAGTTGGTGCATTATCATCCTGAAAGATTGTGTTTCCCTATGGAAACAGTTCTGCAACCATAGGATGAATTTGATCAGATAAAATGCTTACATTCTGCCACGACGGGAAACCATTGGGCTCACGGATTTCCAAGATATAGCCCCCCCAGTTCATCATAGATCCTCCTCCATGTTTAACAGTTGGAAGAAGGCAGTCTGGGTCAAATGCTTCTTTGGGCTGTCTCCACATGTATACTTGGCCAGTGGTCAGATATAAGATAAAGGATGACTCATCTGAGTAAATAACATTCTTCCACTACTCTAGGGACCAAATCTGTAAGTTTTTACTCCACTCTAAATGCTTTGCAACATTTATTTTTGAAAGTAGTGATTTTCTGATTGCAGCCGTCCCCTGAAATCTGGCTTTGTGCAACTCCCAGCAAGCAGCTTTTGTGGAAACTGGGTTCTCGCGGTAGTCATTAAGCTCTGTAGTAATTTTGGGAGCTGTACTTTTGTGATCCTTTCTAACAATTCACGTAAGAGTCCGATGTTCCCTATCTGAAAGTTTGTGTTTTCTTCCAGAGTTTTGTTTCAACAAAGAGGTTTTTCCCACTTTCTCAAAGGCTGTCATTACTTTTGAGACAGTACTTCTTGATACACCAAACATTTCGGCTGTTTTTTTTTATGCTAATGCCTGCCATACGAGCACCAACAATTTGACCTCTTTGAAAGTCCGATAGATCCGTCATTTTAATGAATTTTAATTACTTTTTCCTTATGATATCTGAAAAGAAACAGCAATTTTAGCAAAACATATTAAGCAACACTAAAAATAAATCAAAAAGCATAAAAATAAACAAACTTTTGACGGGTTTTATAGATATTTCAAAATTATGATGCTATGATGCTTGGTGTTTCCATTATTTTATCCAACCCTTGTATATATATATATGTAGGTAAGTGGATATGTAAGTAAACAGGTGGATAATATCTATCCATAAGTACTTAATTAATATGGACAGTTAAGCACATACACACACATACACACACAAATGAAGACTTAAACACATGACCATATACACACTTCACACACACAAGGACACATTTGAAAACACATATCCACACATAACAGATGCACCTACATAGTCACACAAACTCATACACATAAACACACTCAAACATGCACACACAAGGAGACAGAGGTACTCACACAAATACACACACACACACACACACACACACACACACACAAACATGAACACACAAACACATGAATATGCAGAATACATACGTACAAACATACACACACACATACATGCATACACACATACATACATACATACATACATACATACATGTGTATACACATGCACACTAACGTACACACATACACACAAACAAGCAAACAAACAAACTGAAAGAACGCAGCTCTGATAATGGACAGAGTCAACAACTATTGAAGAGGTTGCAAGTTGCAGCAGAAATTTTAGAAAAAATAAATAAGTAAATGAGTGGCAATCGAACCGTAGTGTTAAGTAATAAGGCACTAAAAGAGAATGACTCTCTCCAGACACAATAATATATATATATATATATATATATATATGGTGGTGATGGTGGTGATGGTGGTGATGGTGGTGATGGTGGTGGTTGTGGTGGCAGCTACAGTGATGGTGGCGGCAACAGCAGTGGTGTTTGTGCTGGTGGTGGTGGTGGTGGTGGGAGCTGTGGCTGTGATATTATGCATGGCTGATCAAGTGAAGGTCCTTATTATCACACAGGCACAGACATCAATGCAAAGAGTGGGTGGGTGTTGAGGGGATGGTAATATTCAATTGTTGCTGTTGTTACTGTCATTCGGGGAAACAATAACAACATCTGTTATTACATAAGAATTGTCACGCCCTCTGAAATGTCTTTCATTTATACACCAGATATCAGCTTATAACTTTAAGTACTGGCTAAGTAGTTCATAACTTATATAAATAACTACCATCAACTGCAATTTTATCAGAGCAACTATAAGTATACATCGACTTTAGTTATCTTTATTCTTCTACGCGTTATATATATACTTATATATACACACATACATATATAGAGAATTTCCTTTCCCTTTTGTTTATCATTCCAAATGCAATTTCTAAAGGAAATGTTTAAATTTATTGCAATAATTTTGCTCTTTGGCATATTGGCTTCAGCAACAATTATTTCAAAACGTAAGTAAGCTTTTCCAACTGTCAATTTTTTTCAATTCTTTATATTTATTTTTTTTTTCTATTCCATTTTTGCATAAATTGGGATTAAATTGACTGGATCAGAATGGATTGAAACTTTTTCACAGAGATTTTTGCTTTTTTCAGTACATTGTTAACCCTTTTGAGACCTATACACCCAACACCACATCTGGGTTTATGATATAAATTTTCTATTTTAAAGTGATTTCAGTTAAAGCCTGCCTTCAAAATTTCAGGTTTATTTATGTCCCAAACACCTGCTTAATAATCCTTTACACTGTAGGCACAAGGCCTGAAACTTTGTGGGAAGGTGATAGTCAATTACATCAAACCCAGCGCTCAGCTGATATTTATTTCATCAATCCCAATAGGATGAAAAGCAAAGTCAAACTTGACAGAATTTGAACTCAAAACATAAAGATGGAAAAATGCTACAAAATACTTTGTCTTATGTGTGAACAATTCTGCCACTTTGCTGCCTATACCTGCTTAATAACAATGCAATTATTTTACTAAATTCTTTATTAATTTCAAAATTAATTGAAACAAAGGTTGGTCATTTTAACAAAAATATGGTACCAAAAGGGTTAATGCAATTGTTATTCTTGTTGTTTAACTCCAAGTTAGTTCTAATGGGTCAGGTCTTTGGTCAAAAGCATTCCATGAATGACCACCCCATATTTTTTTTTATTTTTAAGCATAGTGCATCTTACACAATGTTCTTTTAAAAATGGAAAAGTATGATTTGAGGGTTATTTGGCTGTTATTTCTAGCAGACCCAGCAAAATGTAGAGGCTCCCTTGTAAGCAATTGTTATTTAGCCCTTGGTAAAACTGATCAAGCAGACCTATGATCAGCAGTATTTAACCTACAATCATTGCAACACTTGGGGGAATGTCTTAGACTCTATTATTTAATTTATCCTTCTCATTTTCAAGGCATGAATCCTGGTTGCTATTTCTAACAGCTTTTTTGATCATGTTCAGGTTCCAGCTTAATAATTATTACAGCTGATTGCCTCTTTCTAGTGATATCTTCTCAACCATGAATCACCAGAAATAAAATAATTATAAGTTATGAATGTTACCATTCATTTTTTCCCAAATACAAGTAATTCTAACAATGGCAACAGATCACATTCAGAAGATAATAATATCTATAATAATCTCCTGTAAGAGTCATTATAGTCAGTATAAAAACATACACACAAACATGAATGCATGTGTGTGTGTGTGAGCGCATAAATACATATACTTATATATGCACACATATATATATATATGTGCATATATATATATATATATATATATATGGGAGAATGTACGAAAAAAAACAACAACAGACGAGGACAGGTGGTGTAAACAACAAAAGGATGTATTAGTATGACGCTCGGGAATACGGAAAGCCTTTAACGTTTCGAGCTACGCTCTTCATGTATATATATATATATATATGACAGTCTGTTAAAG
>NC_068988.1:83870418-83874837 GCF_001194135.2 Octopus bimaculoides
ATATATATATATATATATATATATATATATACATACATAAAATACATATTCAGTAATCCCTCAACTATCACCTTATCTACTGCAGAGTGGTGCATTTCACCAGGAGAGAATCCTTTGTAGCCATGGACTACTTCTGGCCACAATTTCTTCCAGCTGGCATTCAAAGTTTCATTCTTCATCTCCTTTATGGGCTTCTGAATATTTTGGAGACACATTGCAATGGTGTACCCATGCCAGTACTCCTTCAGCAAGAAGTTATCATATGGGTCCATAGCCTCGACCAGGTGTTGCAGGGAGTTTCACATATAGAGCGCCTTAAAAGCACAAACAATGCCTTGGTCCATGGGCTGGATCAATGATGTGATGTTCTGCAGTAAGAATTCGATTTGCATGCCCTCATACTACAAGTCAAGCGCGTGACCTCTAGCATTGTCCATTAGGAGAAGCACATTGAATTCTAGTCCTTTTTTGACAAGATAAAGCTTGACTTCGGAGATGAAGCGCTGGTGCAACCAATCAGATGTCAGTGGTTTTGTTATCCATGCCTTATGAATGTGCATCTAATGCACTGGCAGCAGGTTCTTATTTTTGTTTTTGAGGGCCCTTGGGTTTTGGAACTTATAGATAAGCCCTGGCTTTATCATAAAACCCGCAGCATTTCCACATATTAGAATTGTGATGCGATCTTTGTACGCCTTAAATTTAGGGTCTCTGGCCTCCTCCTTTGTAATGAAAGTCTGTGATGGTATCTGTTTCCTAAAGAGGCCAGTCTCATCCATATTGAAAACTTGTTTATGTGAATATCACCCTTCCTCAACGATGGTCTTGAACGTCTCATTCATGTACTCCTCAGTGACGGGTTTGTCAGCAGAGGCAGGTTCTCCATGCAGGTTCTCTTAAGGCTGAACCTCCTTTGAAATTTATCAAACCAGCCCCTGCTGGCATTAAATTCAGTTGGTTTGGTAGGAGATACCATAGATGGTCCTGGTTCAGGGTCATCTAGGTTGTCGTCATCACCATCGGTAAACTTGTACAGCTGCCTGGCCTTCTCATGGATGGTGTTAATATCCAGTGCAATGTTCTTCCCGCAGTCACTGATCCAAAGGGTTAATGCAGACTCCATCCTTACGATGGCCTTATTGCAGGAAGTTACCACCCTTTTTGCTGTCTTGATAAACGTTACTTTTGCTGTCTCCTTTATCTTTTTGTCTTTCTTGATGTAGCAAACAGTAGATTCAATGATGCAATAATGGCGGCCTACATCCTTCTCCCTTCCTTAAGCATGTCGAGGAGTCTCACCTTCTTTGTTATGGTAAGTGTCTTCCTCTGGCACTTGGGTTCACTGCCAGAAGCCTTATAAGGTGCAGAACATTTGGGTGACATTGTAGGGCTTGAAATAAATTCACAATTTTATTCACAAATGCAAAGCAGCACCACGCACCACACATTCACCTCCAGAGTTTTGTTTTCCATACAGTATGTGTGATTCTTTGTTTACTCATCTATGGTACACTACGTATTTTCTTTTAATATGTTTTAATTAATGTGTTATACAGTGCAGTACTGTACTGTATTTTTATGTATTAATTTATTGATTTTTAGGCATGAAAATGCTTATTTTACCACAAAAATAATTAAAATCTAAAAAAATATAAATACTTATTGGCTGCAGAAACATGCAATATACCAAGGAGTATAATTTACATATTTTAGCCAGAAAAATCCGCAATGTACTGAGGGTGGGATAGGTGAACTGTGGCATGGTGAGTGATTACTGTATATGTTTCTATATACAAAAACACTTGCAGACACATATAATATATTTACTCTGGGCACACATATGTGAGTGCGTGCGTATGTGTGTGTGTGTTTGTGTGTGTGTTTGTGTGTGTGTGTGTGTGTGTGTTTGTGTGTGTGTGTGTGTACATATATACATAATATATATACATGATATCTCATTCCATAACTGCGATCTCCAAAGAGCTCAGGGTTACAATTTTGTAAAATCATATAGAGGTTGTGCACTAGCAGACAAGGCACCACCTATGAAATACCAGTCATGGCCTGAAATGGATAGTTTGTGGTCCAGGGTACATATAGACTACACTGGACCAGTGAATGGCGGGTACTACTTGATCATCGTTGATAGCTTTACCAAATGGCCAGAAGTATGAAGGTGCAGTCAACCTATCACAAAGGCAACAATAAAGTTCCTGAATGAACTTTTTGCTCAATACGGTTTTCTGGACATCATAGCATCAGACAATGGAACACAATTTACAGGATACGAGTTCACGAAATTCTGCAAAATGTATGTAATCAAGCACATGCTGAACCCTAACCCTAACCCTAACCCTAACCCTAACCCTAACCCTAACCCTACTACCCGAGGTCAAATGGATTAGTAGAATGATTCATAGATACTTTCAAGTGAGTGCTAAAAAAAGCAAGGAATGAGTTAAGAAGTGATGAAGCACAAACTAAATTCTTAAGGGTGTACAGAATAACATCCAATCTGAATACCAGTTCAGGCAAGTTGCCCACAGAGCTAATGTTTGCTCGAAAGATTAAATCAATTTTTGACAAATTGTTGCCAAAGGAAAAATCGTATAGAGAAAATACAAAAAAATTCAACTAAACATTTTGATGTTGGAGACAAAGTCCATTTCAAAGTATACAAGAATGGTAAAGAGAGTTGGCACAATGATGTAGTGACTAAAAGAATTGGAAACATGATGTATTTAATAAAAGGCCAATGATGGGAGCATAAACGCCACCTAAATCAATTAAAAATCAGACATACAGAAGAAAGGAAGGAAATTCCAATGGAAGTGTTTTATGACATATTCAATGTGCCAGCACTGAAAGAGATTGAACCTAGAAGGAGCAGTAACAGAAAATGTAAACAGACTGAATATTTAAAAATAATTCCTAAGCAGAAAAGGTACTGACCTCCCAAAGGAAGCAAAATTTCAAAATGGGAGAGGTGTTGGAAAGAAAGATAAAAGAATAATAATAAAATAAATTTCATTTCTTACAGAAGTCGAAATCTCAAAAGGAGAGATGTAACAAGAGTCACAACAACCCCTGCAGGGAAAGACTTGATCGAATGACTATAAATAGTAGTGGTCTGAGTGAGAGGTAGTTGGTATTAATCACAAGAAGTCGTAAGGTGTCATCTTGGTAGTTGTTGGAATACTGTTTGCTGGTTCGTATATAGTTAGTGAAGAGTTTGTTGGATTGTTACGTTGTTGTTATCCTGCTTCATTATATATTTTATTGTTACTAAAAGGTTATAGTGTTAAGAAGTATCATCATAAATAGTGGCAATACAACAATAATTGGCAACGAGTAACTACATTACATTAATAACCATCCGGTTACTTAATATCTGGTGCAAAACCAGTTGATAAGATCAGCTGTAATGGATTTAAATCTTGCATACTTTCATTAATATTCCTACTCTGTTGATAAATATATGAATGCCAATTTTTTTCTGATTTATTAATTGTAAGACAACTCTGTCTGTCTGTCTGTCTGTCTATGTATCTTTATATATCCGCATGTGTATGTGTATATGTATATTAATATTCATATATACATGTGTATATATATATATATATATATATCTACAAAAAGTTTTCAAAAAGTTTTCATTGTTCTTGACACAAACAAGGAGATCTTGTGCAACTGAAACGCAAGTGTCTTTTTGCTCGGCTGAAAGCAGTTTTGGCACAAACTTGGCAGATACACATCTTATACCCAAATCTTCAGTGATAATGGACTGAACTGAACTCTAACTAATCTGCATATCCTCTGATAACTCACGAATGGTGATTTGATGATTTCCCCTCACAGCTGCACGAACATCTGCAATGTTTTTCTCAGTTCTACTGGTTGAGGGTCTCCCAGAACGTTTGTCACTATCGACATATTTTCAGCAATCTTGTAAACGTGTGATCCACCCGTACATTTGTGTGTGGCTCATACACTCCTCTCCATACACTTTCTGCAACTTTATGTAGGCCTCTGAGCAGGTATCGCCATGATAAATTTCTCTGTCATGGTCAACGCAACGATTACACACTACATAGGTTCTTTTGAAGCACTACTGTAAACAATGGAAGTGAGCTAGAATGTTAAAACTTAATGCACATACACAGCAGAGTCCAAGGTCAATCTGTACTAAACAGCTTCATTACTATGGCAACAGTCTGGATACTTATTGATCAGACCTCGTATGTATATGTGTGTGTGTGTGTGTGTGTGTGTGTGTGTGTGTGTGTGTGTGTGTGTATACATATATATATATATATATATGTATATATATATATTCGAAGAATATATATATTTGAAGAAAAGCAACAAAAATGCATTAGGTTATAGCAGTACGTACGAAACGTACGTACTGCTATAACC
>NC_068988.1:83875348-83883132 GCF_001194135.2 Octopus bimaculoides
TATACATATACATATACATACATACATACATACATACATACATACATACATACATGTATGTACGTATGTATGTATGTATGTATGTATGTATGTATAGTTGATAGCTTCTGTTCCCTAAAAAATCTAATTAGTAGTGGATGTGGGAGATCTAAAATATAGTAACCAGAGTTAGAACTGGCTAGAAAAAGTTCAAGAACCAATTAAAACTATTGGCTACAATGGGTTTCTTCCTCAAAGTGTAGAGCAGATTGTGAGCAAAGTGTGATGCATGATAGTGAGACATGAGCCTAGGGTACATGAGTCTAGGATCTATGTAGGCTAGAAAGAAATGAAGTAAGCATGCTCTTCTGGATGTGTAACGTTAGTGTGCATGAAAGACAGAGCATAAAAAGCTGAAGGAAAAAAGAACTGAACATAAGAAGAATCAGAGGAAGTGTACAAGAGAGAAGAGTGTTTGAATGAGTGTTGGAAAGATGCATATGAAGGGGGGGGGGCGGTGGATAAAGATGTGCTGTGCAGTCAAAGTAAATGGAACTTGTAGAAGGAGAGTGAGGGAGACTTGAGATGAAGTAAAGGCAGATCCGAAGCTGTTACATCTCATTGAGGAAATGACAAAGGACTGTGTTGACCAGTAATGCATGGTGGGGGAGAAGGGGATCTGCTTGCTTATCAAGACATAGCTAAGCAGGAGCTAAATTATGTATATTTTGTATGTATACAGATATATACTGCTTAGCATATGTACGTACATACGTGCACATATACATGCATTCATATCTATATCTTCCAACTCTCAAGTCGGTTTCTTTGATGACCTTTCACCTCTCTAACAGCCATATCACTCTACTATATTGTCAGTTTGCCTTAGAAAGATAGTGGATCTCTGCTGTTCATCACTTATTGCACTCTCTCATTCATGCCTTTATTGCTTGTCTTCTGTTTGCTATACATTGCCTATTGCTCAACTCTCAATCACTGCCTCTTCTCAGTTCCAACTGTACTATGCTTTCTGTGTGACCAAGGATGGCTGTGAGTCTTGTCTGTTACTTTACTTCCAATGTAACTAGGGAGAATTCTGTATCTATACCGAGCCTGTCCCTGACACTTCTTTGTGCCATTCACTAGTGCAGGGCTCATCTACTTACCATTCCCCTTGCCACCACCCTCATCTCTTGACCCCTCTGGCCCATTTTAAAACCTATATACAGGTGGCTAGATTGGATCACTTATGCCCAGTTCACTTTACTTTCACCCTTCCCCTTGTACTGCCTGCCATTACTTTGTGGTACTCTGTTAGTGTACATCTGTAATTACTATTTCTTCCACATTGCCACAGTGGTGTGGTAGTACATACTGGTTGATTCTATTGGGGGACGAGATAATTGTTCATCAATTTTTGATACTGGGCCTAAAGATATTTCCTTTGTTCTACTCAGAATTTTCACTGGCAGAATTCTGGGGACTGGAGCTTGTTCTTCATTATTTTCATTTTCCTTGTTTTTCCCAAGTCTTCTCAGTTCTTTCAGATGTGTTTTATTCAGACAAGTGTAACAACTAAGCCTTCTGCCTTGTATCATTAATCTCTCACTCCTTATCTTGGCACCTTCTACTGGGCACAACTTCACTGTGGCTTTCAGAAGTGATTAGGGCTTGCTCCTTCATTTTGAAGACCCCTGATCACAAGTCACCTTTCATTAACCTTTGTTCACTCTTTCCCACACTGTGACATTAAAGTCACCACAAGCCATGCAACAATATTGGATCCAATCTCTTTTATAATGACTCTTGTGTTTCATTGAACCATGTATTGGAGTATAAACATATTGTCAGAGGCGTGTCTGGTTATTTCAGCCAATATTTTGGCTGCATCTTCAGTTTTAAAGGTAATGTAGCATTTGCCTTTTTCAATTGAAATAATTTCTCCAAGTCTAGAAGAACTTATGGCATTACATGACATGAGGGAAAATTTAACCTAATTAAACAGAGGTGTATAATTTTTCCGTTTGATCTCTCCCGAATTATTTCTCATGGCAAAGAAATGCTGTGTTCAGTTTCACAAAACTATCCAATCTACATTTTTCTTTGTAACTGTGATAAATCTAAAAGTTCCATCTGTCTATTTTGCATTGGTGGAAGGCTTGTCTTCACACAGCTTCTATAAGAATGAACTGCAGTATTTGGAATCATGTACAATCACTGCTGCCATTGTTCTTGTTATAACTGTTGCTGTCTTCCAAATGACATTTTAGAGTTTTTAGGACATTTTCTTCTATTAATTATACACCATGCTCATTCCTTTTCTTCTTTCATAGATTTAGTTATGTGTTTTGATTTAGTGTCGATCATTTGGCCATTGTAGTGTTTTGTTATGTGGTATAATTATGTGTGGTAGCCATTTTGGTTGTGAAAATATAATACAGGTAAATGAAATTTTAAAGTTTGTGATAAAAACCTCTTTCCTTCTGTTATCTATCAAGAGTAGCCCCTCATAAGGCAATTATAATACTCTTAACAAGTACTGCAATGAAAATTTTATTTAGCAATACCCGAATAGCTTATGTTTTTAAGAGATAAGCAAAGACTGACATCTTCAGAGAAAGAAGGAGATAAAGAAGAAGAAGAAGAAGAAGACGAAGAAGAAGAAGAAGAAGAAGAAGAAGAAGAAGAGCAACAACAACAGCAACAGCAACAATAATTATTTCTAATTTTAGAAACAATTAGGCACAAGTCCAGTAAATATTTATACTTGTCTGGTACCTTATTTTATCAGCTGCAGAGAAATGATAAGCAAATTGACTTTCGTGGGATTTGAACTCAGAATGTAAAGAGCCACAATAAACGCCACAAAGCATTGTCTTTTAATGCTCCAACAATAAAGCACAAAGACAAACTAGTGTGGTGCAAGATAAGGTGATTAAATTTACTTCCAGTACTTGATTGGTACGTTATTTTACCAACCTCAGAAGACTAAAAGTCATAAGTATCCAAGATTTTATGGCAATGACCATAGGTTTTGAACCATTTTAAAAACATTTAATGGCCTTTTTAAAGAAGGACTATCTGATTCAACATCCTTGAGATACAATGGGATTGGAAACAATGAAATAATTTGATGCATAAAGATTTTATCTTTTTCCTTACATATCTGCTGTTATTACATTATGAAATCAGAAGGTGAGGAGCTAGTAGAATTGTTAGCATGGTGGACTAAAACACTCTGCTGCATTTCTTTTAGTTTTACATTCTGAGTTCAAATTCCACCAAGGTCAACTTTACCTTTCATTCTTCCAGGATCAATAAAATAAGTACCGGTTGAGTACTGAGGACTAGCCCACCTTGCCTAGAATTTCAGGATTTGTGCCTATCTATAAGGGTAGGTTGAAAAGTTCATTGGCTAACAATGAAGATGTGTTGCTAGAGCTGTGAAATCTTGAATACATTAATTTCATCTCTTCTTATTACTAACTGCATTGTTTCTTGCCAGGTAAACAGGCATATGACTGTTAAAAGAAGACTTCAAAGAAACTAGTAGTGGCCTTTCTTGAAAGTGGAGAAAATTTGGCATTGTGGTGTTATCAAGTACCTGTAGAAAAAGGATTTATCTCACCAAGGACATTCATACAGACATGGCTGCAACTTTATGGGTTGATACCCTAGCTTTGTCAACAGTGCAAAAGTGGACAGCTGAATTTAGGAGGAGAAAGGAGAGTCTTGAAGATGACCCAACATCTGGACGTCTTGCAACTGCCACCATCAAGCAAAACATTGATTGTGTTGAACACATAGTGATGGATAACAGACGATTGACTATAAATCAAATAGCCAATGCTATTAGAATATCCTGTGAGGTAGTTGAGGATACTTTGCACAATGAACATAGCATGAGGAAGGTTTCTGCTTGTGGGTGCCAGATCTTCTGACGCCTGATCAAAAGCACACCAAGCTGATCACATAACAAGAAAAATCTGACTTTGTTTGAAGAAGATTCAACTGGTTTTCTCAAATGTTTCCAGACCTAGGATGAGTGTTGGCTTCATCACTTTGAGCCAGAGACAGAGACAAACCATGCAGTGCAAACATCCCGCCTCATCTACTCCAAAGAAAGCCAAGTTTGTTTCATCTGCAGGGAAGGTGATGGCCTCGGTTTTGGGGGGATGCAAAAAGCATTGCATATATTGACTGTCTTCAAAATAACCATACCACCAATGGAGAGTGCTATGCCAACTTGCTGAGGCAGTTATGAAAGTCTATCAAAACCAAGCACCCAAGAAAACTGATGAAAGGGGTCCTGTCTTATGAGGACAATGCTCTAGCATACCAGTCCTTGGTTTCAATGGGTACTGTGTGTGGCTGTGACTTTCACCTGGTTGATCACCCCCTACTAGTCTTCTGATTTGGCCTCATCTGACTATCATCTGTTCCCTGACATAAAAATGCACTTGGCTAGAAACCAGTATTGCAGTGATGATGATGTCATATCTGTTGATGACTTTTTGACTAAACAAGATGAAACTTTCTTCAGCAATGGGGTCCAAGCACTGCAACACTGATGGAAGCATTCTGATAGATCCTGGAAATGACACAGTTATACATTTTCCAGTTTATCTATAAAATATTGGTACTGGGACCAGTAGGAAGGGTATAGATTTTCTCCCAAATCTGCCACAGTCAAATAACTACATACTTCAGTTTCAAAACATGATTACTGAAGTTATCTTTTACTTTGACTCCATTTCAAGGAATTTATTATTTGGGATCCATTAGTTGTGTTTAACAGCCATACAGAATTATTATTTTGTGCATACACCTGACTGGTTCCCATGCCAGTGGTGTGTAAAAAGTACCATTCGAACATGGTCAATGCTGGTGCTGCCTGACTGGCCCCCGTGCTGGTGGCACGTAAAAAGCACCCACTACACTCTCAGAGTGGTTGGCATTAGGAAGGGCACCCAGCTGTAGAAACCTTGCCAGATTAGATTGGTGCCTGGTGCAGCCTCCTGGCTTGCCAGTCCTCAGTCAAACTGTCCAACCCATGCCACCATGGAAAACAGATGTTAAATGAGGATGATGACTTCTCACATAGTCTTTTATATTTACATTCAATAAACACTTTATATAACCCTCTACATTTATTGCTTCATGTTTCTCTACCTGTATCTTACATGTATATCATATATAATCTTCTACATTCTCCATCACTCATCATCATACATCTTACACACCACATATAGTCTTCAATATTCAGTGCCCCATGTTTTACACAACCCCTGTAGTCCTCTATATTCACTAACTTATGTTTCACTACTATATAGCCTCATGCATGTTACACACACATCATAGTCCTCACTATCCATGTTTCCCAACCAAACACCATCAAACATTTTGCACCCACTACACTTCATACTCAACATTCACTGCCCCATATTTTGCACCCAGTGCACAGAATTACCATATAATCACATGCTTAACCCATGCCCTGCTATATACTGTT
This sequence comes from Octopus bimaculoides, assembly GCF_001194135.2. Taxonomy (NCBI): domain Eukaryota; kingdom Metazoa; phylum Mollusca; class Cephalopoda; order Octopoda; family Octopodidae; genus Octopus; species Octopus bimaculoides. Next base: position 83,880,840 of record NC_068988.1, read on the forward strand.
TTGAAATATTATTCCCCATTTCAATGAATCAATCAAAATTCATAGTCCCCAGAGCCTTTAACATACAAAAACAGAAACATTACCCTCTCCTTTTATATCCGCCAAAAGACTAAAGATTATTTTTTACAAACAACATAAGTAACAGTTTTCAATACCTCGCCCACCCTAGCCACTTCAACCTAATGGGAATGTAGACACACTGCTATATTATACATGTGGGAATATAACTGCCCCAATATTTATCTGAGAAAAAACAGCTGTTCTTGTATATGTTATTGGGAAGAACAGTTGATAAAGTAAGAAAGTTTAAACATTAAAGTAAAACAAGTAAACAAAATAATTAATTCAGATTTTATTTAGGTTTGAACCAAGAATATGTTTACATTTTTTAGCTGGGTTTCTTGCATAGTGGTTCCAAGTGGGGTTTTACTTTTTATATGTATTTGTTTTGCATATCTAAATATGCATATTTGTTGACAATTATATATACATATATGTCTGTATGTGTGTATGAGTGTGTGTGTGTGTGTATGTGTGTATTTGTGTGCATGTGTGTACACACATATTTACACATACACTCATCACACACACACATGCAAACACACATGCACACACATGCATGCACACACACACACATAGCCACACACACACACACACACACACACACACACACACACATACACACACCACATACAGGTGTAGCTATAGGCACACATGTTGCTGTGGTGTTAAACATCTTGTTTTACATGAATATTGTTCGTGTCTAGTCTTCCATGAAAAATATATCTGGCCATGGGAAATATTAATGTGCTCAGAAACAGGTGAGGACTGGCAACAGAAATACATGTATATGTATATATAATATATGTATATCTATCAATCTATCTATCTATGTGTGTGTGTGTGTGTATTGGGTCATCCCATAAATAATGTGACATTTTCAATTGCTTGAACTAAAAGTCGGAGGGGGATGGGATAAACTACCTGCATCGACTTGCTATAAAAGCAGGTAGTAATTTTACCTTGTACTTATTCTTAGTGCAAGTAGTCGTGGTCACTGCTGGTGCCATGTAAATGGCACCTATGCACTGTAATCATGGTCATTGCTGGTGCCATATAGATATCACCCATGAATCGTATTGGTGGAAGGCTTGTCTTCACACAGCTTCTATAAGAATGAACTGCAGTATTTGGAATCATGTACAATCACTGCTGCCATTGTTCTTGTTATAACTGTTGCTGTCTTCCAAATGACATTTTAGAGTTTTTAGGACATTTTCTTCTATTAATTATACACCATGCTCATTCCTTTTCTTCTTTCATAGATTTAGTTATGTGTTTTGATTTAGTGTCGATCATTTGGTCATTGTAGTGTTTTGTTATGTGGTATAATTATGTGTGGTAGCCACTTTGGTTGTGAAAATATAATACAGGTAAATGAAATTTTAAAAGTTTGTGACATGGAAAAGCACCCATTACACTCCTGGAGTGGTTGGTGTTATGAAGGGCATCCAGCTTTAGAAACCATGATAAACCATACTGGAACCTGGTGCAGCTCTCCAGCTCGTCAGCTCCAGTCGAACCATCTAACCTATGCCAGCATAGAGAGCGGACATTAAATGATGATGATGATGAGGAACTTATTTACCTAAATTTTAACATCATCTCCTTTGAAATAGTCACCCTGTGCTGCAATACACTGGTCCCAGTGTTCCTGTCCATGACAATTTCAGAGACTACAGCATATTCATGATCACAAAAACACAAATTTAACAATTTACAAAGTAAACACAATGAAGTCACTTGGTACTCTGCCTCAAGAAGATCACTACTAGGTCTTACTGTGCACACTTCCATATGTTGTTATCTGTTGGCATGCCACAGAACTAGTCTAGGAACTTTTTGGTACACCACATATATATATAAGGCAGACTGTATGACGCATGCGTACGAACAACCATGCTACATGGCAGTGAAACATGGGCTGTAACTGCTGAGGACATACGTAAGCTCGCAAGGAATGAAGCCAGTATGCTCCGTTGGATGTGTAATGTCAATGTGAATACCCGTCAGAGTGTAAGTATCTTGAGAGAAAAGCTGAACATTAGAAGCATCAGTTGTGGCGTGCAAGAGAGACGATTGCGCTGGTATGGACATGTGGTGAGAATGGAGGAGGATAGCTGCGTGAAAAAGTGCCACACCCTAACAGTTGAGGGAACCCGTGGAAGAGGTAGGCCCAGGAAGACCTGGGCTGAGGTGGTGAGGCAAGACCTTCGTACATTGGGCCTCACCG
>NC_068988.1:83884225-83885404 GCF_001194135.2 Octopus bimaculoides
TTTGGCAGTAATTACAGCTTGAATTCTATGAGGTATAGACTCATACAAAGTTTAAATTGTTTCCAAAGGAATTTTTGTCCATTCTTCAGCTAAAACAGTCTCCAGTTCTTGTACTGATGATGGTGAAGGATATCGACTCCTTACTTGTTTTTCTAAAATGCACCATAAATGTTCAATAATATTGAGATCTAGGGATTGTGGTGACCAGATAAGATGTTCAACTTCACTAGAATGTTCTTTGTGCCATTCAGTAACAACTTTAGCTGTGTGAATTGGTGCATTATCATCCTGAAAGATTGCGTTTCCCTCCAGAAACAGTTCCGCAACCATAGGATGAACTTGATCAGATAAAATGCTTTAATAGTCTTGACTATTAATTCTGCCATGAAAGGAAACTATTCGGCTGGTAGATTTCCACGATATAGCCCGACAGATCATCATAGATCTTCCTCCATGTTTAACAGTTGGAAGAAGGCAGTCTGGGTCAAATGCTACTTTTGGCTGTCTCCACATGTATACTTGGCCGGTGGTTGGAAATAAGATAAAGGATGACTTATCCGAGAAAATAACATTCTTTCACTGCTCTAGGAACCACTTCTGTCGGTTTTTACTCCACTCTAAATTCTTTGCAATGTTTATTTTTTAAAGTAGTGGTTTTCTGATTGCAGTGCTCCCGTGAAATCCAGCTTTGTGCAGCTCTTGGTGAACAGTTTTTGTGGAAACTGGGTTCTCGAGATGGTCATTAAACTCTGCAGTAATTTTGGGAGCTGTACATTTGTGATCCTTTCTAACAATTTGCATAAGAGTCTGACAGTCCCTATCTGAAAGTTTTGGTTTTCCTCCTGAGTTTTGTTTCGATGAGGAGGTTTTTCCCTCTTTTTCAAAGGCTGACATTACTTTTGAGTACTTTTTGATATACCAAACATTTTGGCTGTTTTCATTATGCTACCACCTGCCAAATGAGCACCAACAATTTGACCTCTTTGAAAGTTCGATAGATTTGTCATTTTAATGAATTTTAATTACCCTTTTCTTATGATATCTGAAAAGAAACAGCAATTTTAGCAAAACATATTAAGCAACACTAACAGTAAATCAAAAAACATAAAAATAAACAAGCTTTTGATGGTTTTATAGCTAATTCAAAATTATGATGCTATTATACTAGGTGTTTCCATT
>NC_068988.1:83886214-83901021 GCF_001194135.2 Octopus bimaculoides
ATATATATATATATATATATATATATATACATATATTTATATAGGGAGAATTCACAAAAAAACAAAAGACGAAGACAAGTGGTGTAGACAACAAACAGATGTATTAGTTTAATGCTTGAGAAGTGAAAAAATCTTTAACGTTTCGAGCCTACACTCTTCCACAGAAAGGAACACAGAAAGAAACAAGGAGAGAAAATAAAGAATGAGTAGTGGCTAGCGATCCATCATGGCGAATGCCGGACAGAGGGGTCACACAGGAGAGCTAGGAAGAAGGGGAGATAATAAAGTAGTGGTGATCCTAAAACATGCGCGTGCATGTGTATAAGAGAATATGTATGTGTGTGTGGAAGAGAGCAAGTGACCTTGACGTGTGCATGTGTATGTGTAGGTGTGTGGATGTGGGGCTGGGAAGTGGTCAGTGCTAGTGTGTGCATGGTGGTGTGATGTGATGTGGTGCTGCGTGGTATGGTGTAGTGGTGTAGTGGTGTGTGGTGTGATGGTGTTGGGAGGTGGGGAAAGCAAAGGTGGGGTGTGGGTTAGATTGAGGGTGGAGGTAGAGGTGGGGTATGTGTGAGTGGGTGTAAAGGATGGGGTAGGGTGGAATGGGACAGTTAGGGAAGGTGGGGTTGGATTGTGTAGGGGTTATGAAGGAAGGTTGACGATGAAGGGGGAAGGGAGAAGGTGGGTAGGAGTGACGAGAAGAGAGGAAAGAAGGGGAGAGAGGAGAGGGGAGGAGAGTTGAGCCCATGTGGTGCAACGGAGTGAAGAGAGAAGATTAATCCCTGTTCACGGTGCAAACAGGAGTCTGAATGGCCCCTGTGCAAGGCCAATCCAAACATAGACAGGTGTTGCAAAGAGTGACCAGTAGAGCGGAAATGGTGCGAGACTGGGGTGTCATTGCTGAGTTGGATGTCTCCGAGACATATATTTTATATATATATACATACACACATCATCATTTAACATCCATTTGTATGATAATGTTGTATATATATGTGTGTATACATACATCCATATTCTCTATATACCAATTGTGTATATACAGGTTGGGGCAGAGAGGATGGACGTTTTTGAAATTTTTCACAAAATCATTAATTTTAGCTGCAAACAAATTTTATTGACATCAGTATGTTTGTATATTTGTCAAAATCAAGTGTGGAAAACAATATCCATCATGTGGTGTCCGTTTTCATTGATGCATTTCTGAAGGCATTCTTGGAAGTTGGCCTCCCTCTCTCCAGCATTGCTCTGTTGATTCGGCAACTTCCACATGAATAGCTTCCTTCAAATCATCCAATGTATGGGGTATATGCACATACACATTTGCCTTGAGGTTTCCCCATCAGGAATAATCACACATGGACAAATCAGAGGACTAAGCGGGGTGGCCAAGGAATGTCAGCAAACCTGGAAATGAAGCGGTCACCGAAGAGAGGGTGAAGAATATCTATTGACACTCTGGCTATGGGCCGTCACCCCATCCAACTGAAACCATACACATCGAACAGGCTTATGTTTTCATTATAATTCAGACACAAAGAAGTTGTTTATCATCTCGATGTAATGCTTGGAATTCACAGTAACAGCATTTCCATTATTGTCTTCAAAAAAGTAAGGACCAATGATGGCAGCTTTTCCAACAGCACACCACACCATCACTTTTGGGCTCTGCAGTGGTCTTTCATGCAGTTCGCTCAGATTTTCAAGAGCTTGTCTGATGATGTCTGATGTGTTCCACATTTTCTGGGATCTGTACCGTTCATGGCACCCACACCAGTCTCCTATTTATTAGTGTACCTCGTGTATGAAATGCATTCACCCAACGTAAGATTGTGTTACAGGTGGGAACAGCCTTATTTCGGTGTATGTTGAAGTGGTGCCGAGACTCATGTTGTACTTTTGTGACAGACTTGTTGTTCTTCATATAACTGTCGGAGGCAAACATGCGATGCTCTGTTGTCCACAGCACCATGGCTTCACCTAAAAATTAAAAAAATGCTAAGATACCATGGACCGAATAGTACCTATTGGACATATGTCCCTCCCTCTGGGGCTGAGTGACAGCCACTTCATAAACGTCCGTCCTTTCTGCCCCACCTTGTACACACACACACACGCACACACACATTAATTTCCAATCTTCCTTCATTTCCCGTGCTCCATGAAAACATATCTACCCATGGAGAGAAATTTCCTTGGTTTAAAACAGTTGAAGATTGGTGATAGGATAGATATATTTGGTAGGAGACCTGTGATCAGAAGTCTTCAAAATGAATTTGGTATATTTAAATTCAATGTTACATATTTCTTTACAGGATAGGAGTTACAAAGGTATACATTTAGAAAAAACGTATAGTATCTTTTATCTGTACTTCTTCAAACAAAGATTGGAAAGTAATATGAGATCACAGCTTGGATTATACACCTACACCTATCTTTTATCTTTTCATGTTTCAGTCATTTGGCTGTGGCCATGCTGGAGCACCACCTTGAAGGGTTTTAGTTAAACAAATCAATCCCAGGACTTTTTTTTTAAAGCCTAGTACTTATTCTATTGGTCTTTTTTGCTGAACTGCTGAGTTACAAGGACATAAACACATCAACACTGGTTGTCAATCATGCCAGAACCTGGTGCTGCCCTTGGCTTCACCAGCTCTGGTCAAACTGTCCAACCCATGTAAGCATGGAAAATGGCCGTTAAATGATGATGATGATATATACATATATGGATGGGTGGATGTGTGTGTATGTCATTATTCAGTTTTATTTAGAGAAAGAGCTGTACATTATTTACATTTGACGGATATTTCGGCTGATATACTCTCCAGCCTTCTTCTGGTATTTTATTATTATTATTATTATTATTATTCATGTTACTGCCTGGAATCGAACTCGGAATCTTGAGGTTAATAGCCTGAGCTCTTAAGCACTACGCCATATGCCCATGGGCAAGTATGGAGTGAATTTTAGGGCTTATAAATCTAATATTTTCCTATCCTTCCTTAATACCGGTTCCCATATGCTGCTCATATCTGCACTCGGTCTGCTTAGGAGGTTGTTGTGTCCTAGCATATGTGCTGCTTCTTTTAGCTTTCGTATTTTCCAGTGCTGTTCTCTGTCTATTATTTTAACTTCATCCTACAGGGGGAGGTGGTCTCCATTTTTCCATCCATGATCAGCTATAATTGATTTATCAATATCTCCCTGTGTCACAGCTTTGTAATGTTCCTCTACCCTTATTTTGAGGGGGAGGCATGTTTCGCCTTTGTATAACCTACCACAGCTGCATTGGATGTAGGACACGCAGTCTTTGGTCATATTTTCTTCTATTGGTGGTTTTACTCAAAGGAGATATTTGTGAGGTGCTATATTACTCTTGAATACTGTCCTGGTGTCAAATGGGTGCATATCTTTTGTATCTTTTCGGAGAGGCCTTTCACATAGGGTGTACAGACTGTGGTCAGTTTATGGGTTTCATCCTCTCTCTTCTTCCTAATTGGAGTGGATACTATGTTTTTGGAGTAGTTGTTGCTTAATAGATTGTTACTTAGCTTGATCATTTCTTCATGGTTTGTATCAGGATTGCTACTTATATTCTTTGCTCGATGTTTTAGGCACTCTTTACACAAATGTCTCTCTTGCATGTCACATCTAATGCTTCTTATGTCCAACATTTCTTTCAGGGTGCTTACACTCTGTTGTGTATGCACACTGGCATTACACATCCAGCAGATCATGCTAGCTTCATTTCTTTCAAGCCTACACATGTCTTCCGCAGTCACAGCCTATGTTTCACTGTCGTGAAGCATGGCAGTTCACACACAGGCATCGTACAATCTACCTTTCACTCTGAGTGAGAGGACCTTTGTCACCAGTAGGGGTAGGAGCTTTCTGAACTTTGCCCAGGCTATTCTTATTCTAGTGGTAACACTCTCTGAGCATCCATCCCCACTACAGACTTGGTTACCTAGGTAGCAGAAGCTATCATCTATTTCTAGTTTCTTCCCCTGGCATGTGATGGAGTCTGTTTTCTGAGCATCTGTAGTGTTTATTACCCCTGTGCATCTGCCGCACATGAAAGCTATCTTCCCAGTTAATCTTCCTTTGATGTTGCTGCACCACTTATGTGTCCATCGCTTACATTGGGTACATCTTATGGAGTTTCTACTTGCATGTTTTCTACAGATTGCGCAAGGCCACCTACCTGAAGGGGTGTGTGATGCTTGCCTTCCTACTTACTAGAACTTTGGTCTTTACAACATTGACTCTAAGGCCCTTCATTTCTAAACCTTGCTTCCACACCTGAAATTTCTTCTCTAGTTCTGGTAGCGATTCTAAAATATGTAGGTTCCAGCGTATATAATTCCTCATCTCTCAAATATAGAACTGAGAAAGAGCTGGTTTCTAACTTAGATCCAATGCTCTGTCATTGGAATTTCAACAACATCAACAGGGTATTTTTGTATGTATGTATGAGGGGGTACCAAAAAGTAACTGGAAACGTTCTCTTAGAGACAAGCCTGTTGTAGTTCAGGCTTCCACCACTAGAAGCCACTTGATATGACCCCCAGTCATCAGTCTGCCAACCAGCATCTTTGTTTTGCAATGCTTCTTCCCGGTTTGTTGATTTGTGATGGCTGAAACAAAGGAACAGCATGCGTCCATGTAATTCTGTTTCTGCTGGGGGAAATGGCAGCCAAAAGAGTTGTCATGCTTCAAACAACTTACAAGGCTACTGCCATGAGCAAAACAAAGCTTACGAGTGGTTTTCACGCTTTAGGAATGATCATGTGTTGCTTGAAGATCAACCTCGTTCAAGGTGACTGTCAACCTCCTGAACGAATGAAAATATGAAAATTCATTAACTGAACTTAGAGGACCATTGCCTAATAACTGATAAACTTGTTGATATGACTGGTGTATCCCGAAGCTCTTGCTAATGAATTTTGAGTAAGGAATTGTGAATGAAAATAGTTGCAGTAAAATTTGTGCCTCACTTGCTCACGGAAAATCAAAAGCAGTTACAACTGAATGTGCCATGAATTGAAAAAACAGTTGGAAGTTAATCTGAACCTTTTTCCGAAGGTCATCATTGGTGATGAAAGCTATGATCTGGAAGCGAAGCAGCAATCAAGTCAATGGAAGCATTCAATGTCACCATGGCCCCCAAAAAGTGCAAGTGAAGTTCAATGTCAAGACAATGCTGATTTGTTTCATTGATACAAAAGGAATTGTCCACACAGAATTTGTTCCTCCTGGTCAAACTGTTAACCAGACATTTTACTTGGCAGTTCTGAAGTGTTTGTGAGATGCAGTGAGACAAAAACATCCTGACCTGTGGTAAAGTGGAGAGTGGTGGTTTCATCATGACAATGCACCTGCACACACCACTTGGAGTGTGAGACAGTTTTTGATCAAAAATGACATGGCCCCTCTTACCTGCCTTCCTGATTCACCTGGTCTTACTCTTTGTGAATTCTTTTTTTTGTTCCCCGAATGAAAAAAGTCCTTAAAGGAAAACGTTTTGCAGATGTGGAAGAAGTGAAGAAAAAAAAAAACCATGGGGACGTTAAAAGGCATCACTTTGCAAGAGTTCCAGCACTGCTTCGAACAGTGGAAAATGCATCTGGACCGATGCATTGCTTCAAATAGAGAATACCTTGAAAGCTATAAAAGTGTAAACATGTAAAACTAAGTGAATAAAATAATATTGCAAAATTCTGGTTTTATTTTGGGTAACTCCTTGTATAAGTGCAGGCCAGTACCGCTGGACTGGCTCCTGTGCAGGTGGCACGTAAAATATACCATTTCAAGTGTGGCCGTTGCCAGTACCGCCTGACTGGCCTTCGTGCCGGTTGCACGTAAAAGCACCCACTACACTCTCGGAGTGGTTGGCGCTAGGAAGGGCATCCAGCTGTAGAAACTCTGCCAAGTCAGATTGGAGCCTGTTCCACCAGTCCTCAGTCAAATCGTCCAACCCATGCTAGCATGGAAAGCGAACGTTAAACAATGATGATGATGATGATGCATATAGTTACATGTCTAGACATGCTCATATGTATGTATGTTTGTATGTATGTATGTATGTATGTATGCCTGTATGTTTGGATGTATGTATGTATGTGAGTGTGTATACATACATATATACATACATTTCTAAAAAAATACCAAACAGGAAATTCTCAGGCCTAGATCTTATTACAGGATATTGGTTTAAAAACGTCAATTTTTATTGGCTGGATTTAATAAGACTATTTGAGAAGCGTATCAAGGTTACTTTAAATGTGTCCATATGGCTGTCAACAGTCATCACACTTCCCATCCCTCAAAATAGCCAAATCATTGAAGCTATAAATTACCATCCAACAGCCTGCCAAAACATTATATATAAGATATACTTTAGCTGCCTCAACCTTTTTCTGTAAGATCATTGTACCACTAATGATATTGTAACCACAGAACAAGTCGGGGGGAAAAGAATGAAATGTAGTGATGTGTTGAGTAGCTACTAGTTAACAAAATGATGCAAGAAAGAACAATAAAGAATCACAAAAACTTGGCTGGACTGTCAAAAAGCCTTTGATAGTATACCACATGGGTGGATTATCAAGGTACTGTGACTACCAAAGTAACTATCTTGCCCAAGTTTGCAAACATGAAATCAACAACATAATTGAGATAGTTAATGAACTTGAGGAGAAGTATGAAACAGAGGGCTGATACAGATTTCTCCCCAAGGAGCATCGATAAATTCTATTTATCAAAAGATCAAAATATAAAAAAAAAAGTTCTCAGTTAAATGAGAAGATAATTCATGGGTACTCAGTACAAAAGACACGAACCATAAGGGGAAGTGATCATATAAAAAATTTGGCATGGACTAACGACAAGTTTATGACATCTCATTTTGAAGACTATCTCCCACAAAGTACCTGCAGCACAAAAGGCAGAAAGCATTGACAGACAACAAATGTAGGCTTGCAAAACCAAGACTGAAGACATCAGCCACATTATTGCCAACTACAAGAGAATGTCTTCTAGATATTATCTTTCCATGAGGCAGATGCAATAGCCTGAATAGTCTATAATGAGGTAAGGAAAAAGAAAACACCAACAGACAAAGTTGGCTATATTGAGACCAATGGATCAAAAGAATATTGGTGGAACTTAAAAATTTAAGCAGTCACTGAGTTAAAACACAACTGACCAGATTGTGGTGTGTGGGACAAGATAAAGATAAGCTCTGTTGTGGAAATCAGCTGTCTACTGGACACCAATATGGTCAGAAAAATACCAAAAAAAAGGGGGGTATTTCTGGACCACTGATAAAGAATTTCCAAATCCAATACCCAAGATACAATCTCAGCTTCACATCTAGTATGGTGACTTTCACCTTACTGACAGCATCCCTATACATGGCTTTTACAGCTCTCACCAACCACTCATGTATCCCACCAGAACGTAAGCGAGCAAGACAAATGAAAAGATACAAAATATAAAGATTAATCATAGACTGGTTTCGTTGTCACCACTTACGTAATTACTAACGTAATTGTCCACAATTCTTCAGTATGATCATCTTGGCAATATAATTTGCAGAACTATACACGAGACGTCTGTGTGAGATTGAACATGTATATAGTTTTACCAATTACATTTGGGGTTATATTTCAAAAGTATTGGTTCTGGCACACCAAATACCAGAAATAATTCTGCAGAAAATAATTCTGCAGAAAATAATTCTTTGCAGCGAATTTTGCCGGTTAGAGAACATGGTTATTTAGATTTAAATAATAAGGGTGAAAAATTGAATATTAATTTGATTAATATCAATTTAAAACCAGTGGCCTAGCATATTGAAAAATATGGTGGGTAAACAGGTTTGCATAATTATCTGGACCATTGTTTCATCTGAATGACTTGTTGTTGCTAAGGAACAGCATATTCTTCCCTAAAACTGTCTGGCTATACATAACACATATAGCAGCAACAACAACTATAAAAACATTTAACGTCTATCTTCCATGCATGCATAGGTAGGACAGTTGACAGGAGCTGGCCAGGTAGAAAAACTACCTTAGGCTACTGTGTCTGTTTTGGTAAAGATTTTAACACCAATCACTGAGTGGACTCAGTGCTTTTTACGTGGCATTAACACAGTCAAAGTTAGTTTTGGCATGATTTGTACAGCTAGATGCCCTTCCAAACACCAACCACATTACAGTGTGGACTGGATGCTTTTAACGTAGCACCAGCACTGGCAGGGTAACCAAGTAACTCAGAAGACAAGGAATTATGAGAGGGGGAGGGCATTTGAAGAGGGGAACTTGTGTCAGAGGATGAAAGGTTAGAGTGTGACAAAGAGACAGAGACAGAAGCAGGTGTCTTGCCACAACAGAGGGGACATTAGAGGAGGTGATCCAGTATCAAATGATGAAAGGTTAGAATATAACAGGGAAACAGAGAGGCAGAAATAGGTGTCTTGCTATAGAGGCGGTATATGGTTACCCAGTGAGAGAGAGAGAGAGAGAGAGAGAGAGAGAGGAGGGGAGAGATAGAAAGGGAAAGTGAGAGAGAGAAAAGAGATAGAGAGTGAGAGAAAGGTACATGAAAGAGGCCAGAAAGAAGTGTGCTGGTGTGGCGGTGATACTTGGTTACCTAGTCAGAGGAAAATCAAGAGAAGGAGAGAGAAAATGACCAAAGGGAAAGAGAGAGAAAGAGTAGGAAACAGCAAAAGTGTAAGAGAGAGCAGAAGAGAGACGGTGTAGCGCTAGGGTATACTCACAAGTAACAAGAATATGAGTGCAGAACCTGGTTAGAAAAATAGAATGCGATTGTGTGTGTTGGTGGTGTGAGTAGCAGTGATACAGTGAGCACGGCAGTGAGGACAAGAAAGGGGATTGGAAAACAATCATAGTTTATGAAGAGGAAATGTGAAGAAGAGAAAGATGCAGTTAGAAGAGGAGTTGTAGTTCGATTTCTTAGGGCAGAGTGGGTGAAAAGTGTGTTGTTGCATGTGGGTGGGACACAACTCTTCTAGCACTCAGTTTCATGGACAGGTCTTCTCTAGGACCTCATATTGCCAAACATCTTGGTCTACTGTCATTTCTTCCATGAGCCCCAACATCCTAAGACCAGTCCTCACCACTTCATCCCATGTCTTCCTGGGTCTCCCTCTTCCACAGGTACCATCCACCCATAGTGACCGACACTTCTGTATGCAGCTGTCTTCACTCATATGCATCACATGTCCAAACCAATGCAGTCTCCTCTCCTGTGTACCACATTTAATCTCTCTTATGGGTAACTTTTCTCTGAACACAATAATAATAATAATAATAATAATAATAATAATAATAATAATAATAATAATAATAATAATAAATATGTTCTCATATACAAAAAGATGAAGTAGTCGTAGGTCTGCTGGTTAAGATTGCTTCACAGCCTTAGGGTTTCGAATTCAATCCTACAGCGTAGCATCTTTGACACATGTATTTTAATATTGCCCTAGACTGACCAATGCCTTGTGAATGGATTTGGTTGAGAGTAACAGTACAAAGTCTGTTGCATGTACACACATATACAAAGTCAAAAATTATCTGCACTCTCATCATAACATATCTTTATTATTGTCACATTGCCTTCTGCACATGCGTGCTTATAGCTGGTACTATTATGGTCACGTAATCAAAGTTTGAGCCTGATTGCACCATTTTACTTTCTGGCTTTACAGTGTAAGCATGGCCGCTCCACTTGCAATGTGCACCAAAGAAGAACAAATAGCAGTGATCCGATTTCTCTGGTCGGAAGACATGTTAGGTGCTGAAATTCATCAGAGGTTTTTAGCATAATATGGGGACAGTGCACTACCACGTAGAAGTGTGTATGAGTGGATCAAGAAGTTTAAAAGTGGACAGACATGCATGACACATGAAGAGGGAACAGGATGCCCACAACCTCCACTGCTGACAAGAAGATTCAGCAAGGTCGAGAGATGCTGAACCAGTTAACCATTATCATCTCTCTGGTCACTGCTCTTTGTTCTTCTTTGGTGCACATTGCTAGTGGAATGGCCATGCTTACACTGTAAAGCCAGAGTGAAAAATGGTATGATCAGGCTCCAACTTTGATCATGTTATCACAATAGTACCAACTATAAGCACACATTCACAGAAGGCAGTGATGTTTGTGGTATGTGTGTGTGTGTGTGTGTGTGTGTGTGTGTGTGTGTGTGTGTGTGTGTGTGTGTGTGTGTGTGTGTGTGTTTAAATTTTTAGCTTCTCCAAAAATTGTTCAGCTACAAGCAGTGAGATTGTTGATATTTACCTGTGGACAAATTGTCTGCTAGCTCTGTGCTTTCAAAGACACCTTGAATAAAACATCTCTTACTTGAAAAACATATAAGAGTTAGTGACAGAATGCGCATCTGACTGTGAAATAATATATTCACCAAATCAATGCTAGTATAAAAAAAAAAATGGGTGTCAAAATGAATGAACAATATATAATTTACACTGATTTAAATTTTGCTCAAGATACATATTTCACACTAATTAACTAATTTTCTTACATTCTCATTGTCATGATGATAATGACAGTGATAAAGATGATAATGATGATAAGACAACGATGATAATGATGGCAATATATGAGAAATAAACAACAAAAATAAATAGGAAAAATATGTCTGTAAGCCAGTGATCTGTCACCATCTGTCAGAATCAACCACAGTCAAGATATTTAACTTTCCTTGTGATAGCTGTATCAACAATGATAAAATTATTGTTGTCAACAAGCCAGATATTGTTATCAAAATAAAACAAAATAAAACGAAATCTGTCAACTTATGCATATTTTTGTAAGTATTAAAGAAATACAACCATAAAAAAAGACTTGCAGCTTAAAATATTCTTTACATACTCCTTTACTCTTTTACTTGTTTCAGTCATGTGACTGCGGACATGCTGGAGCACCGCCTTTAGTCGAGAAATCGACCCCAGGACTTATTCTTTGTAAGCCTAGTACTTATTCTATTGGTCTCTTTTTGCCCAACCACTAAGTTACGGGGACGTATACACACCAGTATCGGTTGTCAAGCGATGTTGGGGGGACAAACACAGACAAACAAACACACATACATATACATATATATATATACATATATACGATGGGCTTCTTTCAGTTTCCGTCTACCAAATCCACTCACAAGGCTTTGGTCGACCTGAGGCTATAGTAGAAGACACTTGCCCAAGGAGCCACAAAGTGGGACTGAACCCAGAACCATGTGGTTGGTAAGCAAGCTGCTTACCACACAGCCACTCCACTGGACAACAAAGATTTTGCTACTGGGGTAAAAGCATGTGTTTTAGACTAAATTGAGGATGCTGATTTCGAATCCACACTCAGAATTGTTCTAGGATGTTAGGATTTTGAATTATGCACATGCACAAAATTAGAACTATACTTTCAGCTAGATATTGGCCGTATTATAAAATTTGCTAAAATGAAAGCGGTCTTAATTCAAAATTAAAGAAATAACAGTAATAAAACAAATGAGAAAGTTCATTATTTAGTTTAGCAATAGATGGTGCTGACGTATTGTGTGCAAGTGTCAAATACGTCAGTTTGTTTTTGGTTACTCTCAGTGTTGTTTGTACTGCCGGCTTGTGTGGTATGTGTATCTCTCGCTCTGTGTGATTACTGTTTGAATTGTGTTCATTGTGTTAGGTGATGAATAGTAGAGGCTGTGTGAATCACCCAGAGAACTTTTGTTATGTCTGTGAGAAATTTGCTCTGGGTGACCAGTAGACAAACATTGCCACCAAATTAAAAACTGCCTATAAATATTATTTTGGGTATAAAGTTGGGGACTAAGACAAGAGGTGGGCACCTCATATATGCTACACCGTGTGTTAATCAGGGTTCACACAGTGGCTGAATGGAAAACGGAAGGGAATGCCTTTTGCTGTACTAATGGTATGGCATGAGCCAACCAATCATGTCTCTGTTATTTTTTGCATGACTAATATTACTGGTTTCTCAAAGAAAGCCAAAGCAAAAATTGTGCATGCAGATTGTAAGTCAGCTCTAAAACTGGTCCCATATGACTTCAAGAACCCTGTCCCAGTTCCCCTCTCACATGATTCACTTGAAAACCTTGACACATTGAACTCCCTAATTCTCCTACTGATTAAGAGTACATAGTTGATTTTAAGAAAAATGAGCCACACTTGTTTAATCAAGATTTGAATGATTTAGAAAGAGACCTAGCATTGTCATGAGAGAAGGCAGAAGTTTTAGGATCCAGACTACAACAATGGAATTTTCTACTGCAAGGTACAAAAATTTCCATTTTCTGTTCTCATTATAAAGGCTAATCTGTCTTTTCCAAGCAAGAAAATAATGCTTCCGTCTCTACTGATGTTAATGCACTCACACAAAAACTAGGACACATATAAAAACTTGGAACAACAATGATGACAGCAATCATTACACTGTAAAAGACTGGCCTAAAAGAGATGACCACATTGTTGGTCAGTACAATGTATGTATGTATGTATGTATGTGTGTATGTATGTATGTATGTATGTATGTATGTGTGTATGTACTGCTGGATGGAGTTTCATGACTTTTGTCCCTGGTAGTCTATGGGCTTCACTCCTGACTTCTCAGAAACAGCTAGGTGGGTCACTGAAACCACTCTTTTAGGAACATCCTTTCATACAACACAAATAATAAAGCCAATGTCCCAAGTCCCCCAAACGGTTTATTTGTAGATGTGCTGCTACTGTTCAGGCATAGAAACAAGGTCTGCTACGTCTGGAGAATCTCCTCCACTCCCCCAAACTGGATAGTATTTTTTCAGCAGTGCAACACTTGTAAACCTACTATCCAGTGCACAAAGAATGTCTTTATGCATCACGTGACCCTCACAGTTTTCTGCTTCTCAAACTGCAGCCAATCTCTTCGGTTCCTAACCAAAAGAATTGTTACGAATTTTGTGGAGTCTTCTTTTACTTCTCTTCTAAACAATAGTGGCTCCATAAGCAATACCCCCATGCAAAACGCTTCCACCTTCACTACATCTAACACCTCACCACACGTCCTTGGTCAGTCCCCTCCAAATCTACCTTTTCTGCTTCACCCTGCTCTCCATACCATATTCACACACAACAAGAGCAGAAATACACCCAGTTGCCTCAAGCAAACAAGTTACCAGATCTTACAATGTCCCTTTCATTACATTCAATCACTGGACCCATACTTACCAACATTTTAATCTCTCACTCCCTACAGGTGTGAGACAATATATCCTGACAATTGGAAGTGTGCTTCAGTGTATCCCATTCCAAAGAAAGACAACCCTTCCAACCAAGGCAACTACCTTCATATTACTCTCACCTGTAACATCTCTAAGGTGATGGAGACAGCCATTAGCAATGACTTTCTCCAGTATCTTGGATCTCTTCCACCTTAGTAAACAGAACAGTTTCCACAGAACCAGATCCATTACAGGCCTACTTTCTTATGTTGCTCACCAGTTCAGTGAAAGCAGTATTGTTGCTATAGACATAAGCAAAGCCTTCTACCATGTCTGGCATGCAAATCTATTCATATTTCTCACCTATTAGCTCCTTCTTTTTCTCAGATCTTGTTTCAGAAGTTTCCAATCTGAGTGTCTTATGCAGATTATATGGCCCTTCATTCTTTCCTAAGCTTCCCTGGCCATTCACATGCAGCCAAACTTGTAATGATTCCATAAATGGGGGCCTTGAAGGATGAGGGATGGTAAGATAAGAGGATGGGGGAGTAAAGCAGAGAACAGGGATGAGAGAAGGGATTAGTGATAGGTTGATAAAAAGGGAGAAATAGAGTTGGAAAGGTTATAGGGTGGGTTGTATAAGGTAAGGGACTCTAAGGGCTATCCAACATTATACAGACTGGGGATGGATAGAAGGTGCCAGGAGAAGGACACAGGAAGAGAGTAATAGACTTGAGTGGAGAGCAATCCTGAATGAGTTACTGAAGGAAAGAGAGGTGTAGGGTGGTTGGAGATGAAGGTCAGAGAAGGAAGGGCAGTAAAAGAAAAGGGGGCACAAGGATAGGGGCAAGAAATAGATACTGGATGGTATAATAGAGGCAGGAGGGAGAAGATCAGGATGTGAAAACTGTGAAAGCATTGTAGATGGTGAGGCAGTGGGGAGGATGTACAAAGAGGGGTGGAGGAAAATTGTAGGTGGGTGAAGCAAGAGAAAAAAAGGCTAGCAGCCACCTTAAAGGTGTAAGAGTGGGGGAGTGAAATAAAGATATGGCAAGGTGTTGGTAGACAATAGAGGTAACTCAGGAGAGAGTGTGGTGTGAGTGATAAAGATATAGAAGTATTGAAGGGAAGATGTAAGGTGAGAGTAGTATGTAAGAAGCTTGTTTCACAACCATATGGTTCCAGATTCAGTCCCACCTCATAATACTTTGTGCAAGTGTCTTCTGCTATAGCCTCTGCGAGTGGATTTGGTAAATGGCAACTGAAAGCCGCCTCCCAGGTGTGTGTGTGTGTGTATGTAACTTTGTGTTTGTGTTTGTCCCCACACCACCATCACTTAACAACCAGCGTTGGTGTGCTTATGTCCCTGTAATTTAGCAGTTTGGCAAAAGAGCTTGATAGAATAAGTATCAAGCTTAAAAATAATAAGTACTGAAATTGATTCATTTGACTAAAAATTCTTTATGGTGGTGCCCCAGCATGGCCACAGTCTAATGACTGAAACAAGTAAAAGGTAAAAGATATATATATATATATATATATA
>NC_068988.1:83901138-83904965 GCF_001194135.2 Octopus bimaculoides
ACACACACACACACACACACAAACACACGGCACACACACACGACACACACACACACACACATATATATATATTACATTTCTGTGTTTGTTGTTTTGTTGTGTTTTCATACAGGATCGAGTGCGTGCTATGGGAAGCTTGGTTGTTTCAGCACCGATGGTTTTTTCAGCATTTGGAGACCCATCAACTTCCTTCCACAGTCTCGACAAGATGTCAATACCCAGTTCCGATTGTATACCAGACAGAATATGAAGGAGGATACATTAGTTCGTGCTGATTTTCCTTTCACGTTGGCTGTGTCTCATTTCAATGCTAGCAAACCGACAAAGTTCCTTGTACATGGTTTTACAGACAATGGCTTCAAACCCTGGCTGCTGGTAAGTTACCCCGCTTAACACAAGAGACTCTTCACATTAATGCATCATCTGTTCTAATTGTTAACCCTTATAAGATGAGTGAGCTAATCTATTAGTCCATCAGTTTCCTGCTGTTAAGACAGACCAATCTTTTAAAAATACCAATCAAATCAATCTTATATGTGTGTGTGTGTGTGTACATACATATATATCGTTTTCTCTCTGTCATCATCATCTTCATTATCATTTAATATTCTATGCTGGCATGGGTTAGATGGCTTGATAGTATCTGATGTATTCAAGGACTGCATCATGCTCCAATACCTGCTTTGGCATGATTTCTATGGCTTAATACCTTTCCTAATGCTAAACCACTTTACAGAATGTAGAGGGCACTTTTTTCCATGACACCAGTGCTAGTGAGCTCACCATGCAGCTCACAAAACTAAGATCTCCTTCAACTGAGTGAAGCTACAGTAAAGAGATGGTCAGGGCCAGAACAGACCAGGTTTCTTGGTGCGAAGGAATTACATGGCTAGTTTTGTGTGTGTGTGTGTGTGCGTGTGTGTGTGTGTGTGCTTGTGTGTGTGTGCACACATGTGCATGTGTGTGTGTGTGTATGTGTGTGTGTGTTTGTGTGTGTGTAGTTTACTGTTCCATTAAGGCAAGATCAACAAAAAGGTATTCCATCCAGTGATAAATAGATATCATTTACTGCACAGTATAAAGATAAGAGCTACTAATAGTTTCTTGCTGTGAAGATGTGTACAACTTTTTATGACATGTCTTCTGTCTCCAAGAATCTTCAGGCTCTGAAGACATGGTCTGTTCCATTTGAAAATGTTTATACACGAGAATAAATGAGGAAAAAACTAGAAAAAAGTTGATATAAAAAGTGGAAGGGTGAAGAAAAACGAAAAAAAGAAAAGAAAAAATTATCATTACATCCCCTTTGACTGTAGAAGCCATAATTAAACTAGTTATATTAGAACAATTCAACAGAGAGGGGTCCAAGGTCTGCAAGACAGCTGTTCAATCCAAAGAGGGTGGTGTCTTCTAGTTTGTCAAAAAAAATTTGTCCATATACTTGCATTTCCTGAAAATTTCAGATCTGGAATTAATTAGTGCAGTAGAATTCTTAGGGTTAAAAAGAATGTGCAATCTGTCTGCTACACAGAAGTTGCATTTTTTAGATCCATTTACATATGGCATAGATTTCTCTACAATTCTCCACTTGATTGTATGTATGTATGTGCAGTGGCTTTACTTTTGTCAATGTGCTGGAAAGAAGACTGGTGCTTTGCATTCTTATATTTTGGATAAGTATTTCCCAGTAAACCATAAATGCAGGAAGATTTTTAATAGATATTCAATTTGAATATCACACAGCCATTGCACCAATATGAAGGACATTATCTCTTGCAAGTATCATCAAGATCCTACTCCCAGCTGTAACTGTTGAGACTCTCAAGCTTGCCCACTTGACCAGGCATGTATGATAAATTCCATCATCTATGATGCAGAAGTCAAAGCAACACTTCAAGATAACATAACTGAAAAGAAAAATTACATTGTACACTTCACTTTAATTTTACTTCATCATTAATGAGATAGACAATATTCTAAGCTAAATATTTTTGACATTGAATAACAGAGTTTTGAATGTGTAAAGCAATGATTTCACTGAAGATCAAAATTAAGATATTAAATCAAATTTAAAAGGGAAAGGGATGAATCAGAAACAGGGAGACAGTTTTATATAGACAAAGCAACAATTTGAACATTTGAAAAACTGGAGGCAAAAAAATTGGCAGTGGTGGCAGCATTAACTTGTAACTGAGTAATTAATTTGTAGCAAGTGATTGAGCCTCTTTATCCTGTATGCAAAGGGTGCAAAGGATATCAGTACCTGAGGTGGCTGTTAAGGCCAAGGGCAGTATAGAAGAGCTGGGGGGTATTTATTGCAGCAGAGGGTTAGCAGGAGATGAGGAAGTGTAAGTCACTCTTTGTGTCTTTGACATTTGTTATTTTTCATCCAGTCTGTTCCCTTGACGATGACATGTCACCACTTTGGGTAGCCTTTGGTGATTGTCTCCCAGGTATTTGGGTCAATGGTGCAGTGGAAGAGTGGCTTTAAGTTAGTCTTGGAAATGGAATTTGGGGGTTCTGCATTGTCTAGTGTCTGAGACCAACTCTGTAAAGAGGAGGTGACAAGAGAGGCATGTTTGAGGCATACATATTATGTGTCCCAGCCAGCGGAGGCACTTTCTTGCCATGGAAGTTTCAATGCTGGGCAGTCCAGCCAGAACAGAACCTCTTCATTGGTAATATAGTCCTTCCATTGAATCCTCATGATTGTATGAAGTTTGTGCTGTTGGAAACGTTCAATTTTCTTCTAGTCACATCAATACAACACACACATCTCACAGCTGTAGAGGAATGTAGAAAGGATGAAAACTCAGAATACCATGATTTTTATTTGGATGGTGAGATTGTGGTTTAGGAAGAACCGTTTTGAGAGTTTTCAAAAGCAGTATGTGCTGCTCTGATCCTATTCTTGATGTCTTTCTGAATAGTGCAATTGTTGGACAGGTAGCTTCCAAGGTATGGGAAAACTTCCATGGTTTCTAGGACAGTGTCACATAGCCTTATTTCACTAGCCAGGGGCTCCCTGTGTAAAGATTTTCATCTTTATTAAGTTTGTGGTCAGACCAAAGCAGGTATACAAATTTTTGAAGAGGTTCAGAGCTGCCTTGAGATCAGAAACTGATAATGTCATCAGTGTACTGCAGCACAGTGTACTGTGTATATATATATAAGTATATATACACATATATGTATATATATTAAAAATGAGGAAGGCCATGAGGAAGGCCAGTTTATGGGATTACCTTAGGTTTCCTGTCCATAAAGGGATTAAATTTATGGCATATCTTCAGATCCCAAAGCCTGTTGGCCCATGACCTCTTAAAGATATGGAGCGGGCAAATGCTCCACTACTAAAGGTAACAATTGGGGATTTATCACCTTTTGCTATTGGCTATCGACTTCCAGCTGTGCGACCATCTTGTGGGCTTCAGAAAGCTAGCAGGAACCTCCTAAAATGTTCCTGCTAGCTTTTTGGAGTCCACAGGAGCCCACAAGATGGCAGCACAGCCGGAAGTTGATAGCCAATAGCAAAGGGTAATAATCTTCAATTGTTACCTTTGAGTAATGGGCATTTCCCCCCTCCATATTTTTAAGAGGTCTTGGCCCAACAGGATTTGAGACCTGATGATACTCCATAACATTAAACCCTTTATGGACAGGAAATCTAAGGTAATCCCATAAACCAGCCATCCCCATTTTTAATATATACTGCTCTACATCTTAGCATGTGTGTGCTTCTTTTGAATTTATGTTTTTTACAGATGATATATATACAAACACACACACACAACACACGCACATGCACACACACACACACACACACA
>NC_068988.1:83905113-83910000 GCF_001194135.2 Octopus bimaculoides
ATATATATATATATATATATATATATACAGGGGTTGGACAAAATAATGGAAACAACGTGAAATTTCAAACAAATTTATTTTAACATGGGGTAGAACTGCCTTTGACAGTAATTACAGCTTGAATTCTATGTTGTATGGACTTGTACAAAGTTTGAATTATTTCCAAAGGAATTTTTGCCTATTCTTCAGCTAAGACAGTCTCCAGTTCTTGTAGTGAAGATGGTGGAGGATATCGCTTCCTTACTTGATTTTCTAAAATGCACCATAAATATTCAATAATATTGAGATCTGGGTACTGTGGTGGCCAGATAAGATGTTCAATTTTACTGGAATGTTCCTTGTGCCATTCAGTAACAACTTTAGCTGCGTGAATTGGTGCATTATCATCCTGAAAGATTGCGTTTCCCTCTGGAAACAGTTCTGCAACCATAGGATGAATTTGATCAGATAAAATGCTTAAATAGTTTTGACTATTAATTCTGCCATGAAGGGAAACTATTGTGCCTGCAGATTTCCAAAATATAACCCCCCACCACCACCACCAGATCATCACAGATCCTCCTCCATGTTTAACAGTTAGAAGAAGGCAGTCTGGGTCAAATGCTTCTTTTGGCTGTCTCCACATGTATACTTGGCCGGTGGTTGGAAATAAGGTAAAGGATGACTTGTCCAAGAAAATAACATTCTTTCACAGCTCTAGGGACCAATTCTGTAGGCTTTTACTCTACTCTAAACAATTTGCAGCATTTGTTTTTGAAAGTAGTAGTTTTCTGATTGCAGCCCTCCCGTGAAATCCGGCTTTGTGCAGCTCCCAGCGAACAGTTTTTGTGGAAACTGGGTTCGCAAAGTGGTTATTAAGCTCTGTAGTAATTCTGGGAGCTGTACTTTTGTGATCCTTTCTAACAATTCGTGTAATAGTCCGATGGTCCCTATCTGAAAGTTTTGGTTTTCCTCCAGTTTTTTTCCCTCTTTTTCAAAGGCTGTCATTACTTTTGAGACAGTACACTTTGATATATCAAACATTTCGGCTGTTTTCATTATGCTAGCACCTGCCATATGAGCTCCAACAATTTCACCTCTTTGAAAGTCCGATAGATCTGTCATTTTAATTATCTTTTTCTTATGATATCTGAAAAGAAATAGCAACTTTAACAAAACATATTAAGCAACACTAATAATAAATCAAAAGACAAAAATAAACAAGCTTTTGACTGTTTTATAGATATTTCAAAATTCTGATGCTATGATGCTATGTGTTTCCATTATTTTGTCCAACCCCTGTATATATATATGAGTAAATGTAATGACAAGCAAGCTAGGCAAATTGATTTACACAGAATATTAAATACATTTAATAGAAAAAATGTACATGTGTATGGATATGAAATAGTCTGACTAACAGAATGTACATGATATCAGGAGTTAAATGGGTAGAGTTTTACGAGTCCAATAACTGTTTCAAAGTGTACTCTATATAGAGAACACCTGTGTCTAACCTATAAACTATATATATGTGTATACATATATATACACACACACACACACATGTGCGTGCATGCGCGCACACACACACATGCATGCATACATATATATACATATATATACATATATATACATTTAGATATGTACATATAATGCGTGTGTGTGTGTGTAACATTAGTCTTCATTAGAACGTTTGAAACAAGTTTTCTGTTTTATTGAGTATGTGTGGATTTTTTTCCTTCAGTATTTAACATTTCAAATAATTTAAACTTATTCTTCATAAATTATAACCAATATACATTAATCCATTCTTTTTTTTCCCAGCGTATGAAGGATGAATTTCTAAAGTATGGAGACTTGAACGTGTTCATAGTTGATTGGGGCAGTGGCTCAAAGCCACCATATGTTCAGGCGACTGGAAATACTCGGTTGGTCGGGGCAGAAATTGCTTATCTTATTCAATATTTAGAGGTTTGTCATATGATTTTTGTCCTTTTTTTGTCATTTATGAGACTTGTCTGTTTATTTGTTGCTATTTTTGATAGGTTTTTACTTGTTGTTTTGTCTTTCTGTGTTTTTTTATTTCTCTATCTATTTTATTATAAATATATATCTATTTATGTTGAAGAGGGAGATTTAGGAAGACATGAGATGAAGTACTGATGGTTGATCACAAAACATTGAACCTTACAAAGTAGTTGACAGAGGACTAAGAAATGCAGTACATAGCTGTACTTGAGAAGACCTGCCCACCAAAAACAGAACTGATCTTAAGACTAAGGTGCCATGTAAAAAGTATTGGTGTGGGTGCTGCTGCCATGTAAGAAGCACTGGTGACGGAGTCAAGTAAAAAGTATCCAGTACACTTTGTGGAGTGGTTTGCGTTAGAAAGGGCATCCAGATGTAGAAACCAAGCCAAAACAGACCATGAAACCTGGTGTAGCCCCTGGCCTTGCCATTTTCTGTTAAGCTGTCCAACACACACACACATGTATATATGTATGTATGTGTGTATGTATGTATGTATGTATGTATGTGTGTATATATATATATATATATATATATATATATATATATATATATATATATATATATATATATATATATATATACTGTATATATGTATATATATACATATATGTATATATATTAAAAATGGGGAAGGTCGGTTTATGGGATTGCCTTAGGTTTCCTGTCCATAAAGGGATTAACTTTATGGTATATCGTCAGATCTTAAAACCTGTTGGCCCAAGACCTCTTAAAGATATGGACTGTGGAAATGCTCCACTACTCAAAGGTAACAATTGGGGATTTATCACCCTTTGCTATTGGCTATCGACTTCCAGCTGTACGACCATCATGTGGGCTCTAGAACGCTAGCAGGAACCTCCTAAAATGTTCCTGCTAGCGTTTTGGAGCCCACAGGAGCCCACAAGATGGCAGCACAGCTGGAAGTTGATAGCCAATAGCAAAGAGTGATAATCCTCAATTGTTACCTTTGAGTAGTGGGCATTTCCCCATCCATATTTTTAAGAGGTCTTGGCCCAACAGGATTTGGGACCTGGTGTAGCCCCTAGCCTTGCCATTTTCTGTGAAGCTGTCCAACTCATGCCAGCATGGAAAACAGATGTTAAATGATGATGATGATGACGATGATGATGATGATTTGTTCCTCAACCTCTATCTACTTAAACATGATATATACACACACACACACACACACACACACACACACACACATGTGTGAAGCCACATAGCTTAGTGCTGCACTCACAATCATTAGATTGAGGGTTCATTTCCCACACTTAGCAGTATGTTGTGTTCTTGAGCAAAACACTTCATTTCATGTTGCTCCAGTTCACTAGGAGGAATATTGAGCTGCTCACCTTACCAGTGGGGTGGCATCATTCAAAAGCAAAAATTGATGCAAAGCACATTGTGACCAGTAATGTATAACAATATCCAATAGGCTGGTCGATCATGTGATCACATGATATACATATACATACATATAAACATATATATACAAGGGTTGGACAAAATAATGGAAACACCTTAAAATTTCAAACAAATTTATTTTAATATAGGGTAGAACCGCCTTTGGCAGTAATTACAGCTTGAATTCTACATCGTATGGACTCGTACAAAGTGTGAATTGTTTCCAAAGGAATTTTTGTCCATTCTTCAGCTAAAACAGTCTCCAGTTCTTGTAGCGATGATGGTGGAGGATATCAACACCTTACTTGTTTTTCTAAAATGCACCATAAATATTCAATAATATTGAGATCTGGGGACTGTGGTGGCCAGATAAGATGTTCAACTTCACTAGAATGTTCCTCGTGCCATTCAGTAACAACTTTAGCTGTGTGAATTGGTGCATTATCATCCTGAAAGATTGTATATCCCTCTGGAAACAGTTCTGCAACCATAGGATGAATTTGATCAGATAAAATGCTTACATAGTTTTGA
The DNA here is from genome assembly GCF_001194135.2 of Octopus bimaculoides. Lineage (NCBI taxonomy): Eukaryota > Metazoa > Mollusca > Cephalopoda > Octopoda > Octopodidae > Octopus > Octopus bimaculoides. The sequence goes on from NC_068988.1 coordinate 83,909,065, forward strand.
CTATTAATTCTGCCATGAAGGGAAACTATTGTGCCTGCAGATTTCCAAGATATAACCCCCCACCACCACCACCACCAGATCATCACAGATCCTCCTCCATGTTTAACAGTTAGAAGAAGGCAGTCTGGGTCAAATGCTTCTTTTGGCTGTCTCCACATGTATACTTGGCCGGTGGTTGGAAATAAGGTAAAGGATGACTCGTCTGAGAAAATAACATTCTTTCACAGCTCTTGGGACCAATTCTGTAGGTTTTTACTCTACTCTAAACAATTTGCAACGTTTTTTTTTTAAAGTAGTAGTTTTCTGATTGCAGCCCTCCCCTGAAATCTGGCTTTGTGCAGCTCCCGGGGAAGAGTTTTTATGGAAACTGTGTTCTTGAGGTGGTCATTAAGCTCTGCAGTAATTCTGGGAACTGTACTTTTGTGATCCAGCTGTACGACAATTTGCGTGATCCAGCTCTACAACAATTTGCGTAAGAGTCCGATAATCCCTATCTGAAAGTTTTGTTTTTGTTCCGGAGTTTTGTTTTGATGAGGAGGTTTTTCCATCTTTCTCAAAGGCTGTTATTACTTTTGAGACAGTACTTCTTGATCTGCCAAATATTTTGGCTGTTTTCATTATGCTAGCACCTGCCATATGAGCACCAACAATTTGATCTCTTTGAAAGTCCAATAGATCCGTCATTTAAAAAAATTTTAATTACTTTTTTCTGATGATATCTGAAAAGAAATAGCAATTTTAGCAAAACATATTATGCAACACTAATAATAAATCAAAAAACAAAAATAACCAAGCTTTTGACGGTTTTATAGATATTTCAAAATTCTGATACTATGATGCTAGGTGATTCCACTATTTTGTCAAAATCTTGTATACACACACACACACACATATATAAATGTATATGTATATTAGCATCAAGTAAAGGTAATAAAC
>NC_068988.1:83910010-83912997 GCF_001194135.2 Octopus bimaculoides
AGAGAGAGAGAGAGAGAGAGAGAGAGAGAGAGAGAGAGAGAGAGAGAGAGAAAGAGAGAGAGAGAGAAAGAGAGAGAGAGAGAGAGATACACACATACATACACACACACAAGGTCTGATCAATAAGTATCTTGACTGTTGCCATAGTAGTGAAGCAAAAGCACACAGAGAGAAACCACTTAGCAAAGATTGACCTTGAACTCTGCTGTGCATGAACACTAAGTTTTAGCATTCTAGTTCACTTCTGCTGTTTACAGAAGTGCTTGGAAGGAACGTATGTAGCGTGTGATCATTGCATTGACAATGAAAGAGAAAGTTGTCATGGTGATACCTGCTCAGAGGCCAATGCAAAGTTGCAGAAAGTGTATGGAGAGGAGTGTATGAGCTGCACACAAGTGTATGAGTGGTTCAGATGTTTCCAAGATGGTCGAAAAAATGTTGATATTGATGAACGTTCTGGGAGACCTGCAATCAGCAGAACTGAGTGAAAACATCGCAGATGTGCATGCAGCTGTGAGGGGAAATAGTCTAATCACCATCCGTGAGTTATCAGAGGATATGCAGTTAGTTACGGTTCAGTTCAGTCCATTATCACTGAAGATTTGGGTATGAGACATGTGTCTGCCAAGTTTGTACCAAAACTGCTTTCCGCTGACCAAAAAGACACTCAGGTTTCAGTCGTACAAGATCTCTTTGAGTGTGTCGAGAATGATGAAAACTTTTTGAAAACTTTATGTAGGCCTCTGAGCAGGTATCACCAAACTTTTGCCAAAATTTGGTGCAGCTTCTCCGCTCAGCTTTCTCTGTCATGGTCAATGCAATGATCACACACTACACACGTTCCTTCCAAGCACTGCTGTAAACAACAGAAGTGAGCTAGAATGTTAAAACTTAGTGCACATGCACAGCAGAGTTCAAGGTCAATCTGTGCCAAGCAGCTTCAGACTGTGTGCTTTAGCTTTGTTACTATGGCAACAGTCTGGATACTTATTGATCAGACATGTATGTATATGTACAGGGTACATAAGGTATTTGAGGCCATACATTTTTTGTGAACTCTGTATAACCTTTGTTTCAGAAAATAATAATGGCAGACCCTCAGCTTATTCAAGAAATGAAGAGGCATGCTGTTATTGTGGTTATAAAGGCTGACATAACGATTTAGAAATATCTTGATTTTTAAAAGTTGCCAAATCTTTCATCTACAAAATTTGTAAGGAGCTAGAGACTGAAGATGGAAGTGTATCACCAGTATCAAAGCATTAAAAGCATTCTAAATGCTCTGAAATCATCAGAACACCTGAATTTATTGAGTAAGTTTAACGGACCATTGATTACAATCCCAGAAAGTCCATGAAGTCAATTGCAAAGGATCTCCATGTATCAGAAGGAACAGTCAGAAATGTTGTCCACGAAGACATCAGATATAAGTCTTATATTATGAGGAAAGGTCAATTTGTCAGAAAAAGCAAAAGGAAATCACTACATAAGATCTAAATGGCCCTTAAACAAACTGAAAAAATCCAGTAGAAGAAGATTTGATTTGGTTTTTCTCAAACAAGAAAAACTTCGACCAAGATCAAAAGGTTAACAGAAGAAATGACAGATGGTTATGTGCAAACCCTTCTGAAGTTCTAAGTGTTATGCATACAAAATTTCCTGCAACTGTCATAGTTTTTAGGGGTTGTCAGCAATGAAAGACATGTAATGCCTCCTTACTTCTTTCCATAAGGCCTTAGAGTTAACTCTACCACCTAACATTGAGGACCTGGAAATAATTGTTAAGCCCTGGAAGGCCATATGTATTTCAGAAAGACTCTGCACTGTCACACATGGCTCTAGTAAAACAGGAATGGCTGGCTGAAAATTTTCATGGTCACATAACCCCTAACATTTGGCCTCCTAATTCCCCAGATCTGAATCCATTGGACTATTACATGTGGTGCGTTGTTGAGAGAGAGGTCAATGAACACACCCATAACACCAAAGATTCTTTGAAAGCTGCCATAGTCAGAGTAATGTCCAAAATGAACCAGGACCACTTGATTCGAGCATGTAGATGATTTAGATCTCATATAGAAGCAGTTGTTGGAGCTGAAGGTGGCTTTATTGAATAACATTATAGAAAAGAAGGTTGTTTTTATCCTCATAGCAGTTTTTGATAAATAAAGTTATTATCTGTTATTATATATATCTGTTTTTATAAACATAAATCTGTCCTCAAATATCTTATGCACCCTGTACATATGTATATGGATTTATATATGTGTTGGGCCTCACAGAGGCAATGACCAAGACCTTTTCTATTATGTTGTGCTTGAGAAGAAGACCCATCAAGCCAAGCAAAATGTCATGGTAGATACCTGTGTCATGCAAATGGCACCCATGCTGGTGGCACATAAAAGTTCCTAACACACACTTGGAGTGGTTGGCATTAGGAAGGGCATCCAGCCATAGAAAACCATGCCAAGTCAGACTGGAGCCTTTCAGCTTACCAACCCTGGTCAAACCGTCCAACCCATGCCAGCATAGACAATGGACGTTAAATGATGATGATGAGGATGATGTATATATATATATGTATACGCATATGTATATATGTATATGTATATATGTATATGTATATATATGTATACATACATATACATCATCATCATCATCATCATCATCGTTTAACGTCTGCTTTCCATGCTAGCATGGGTTGGACGATTTGACTGAGGACTGGTGAAACCGGATGGCAACACCAGGCTCCAATCTAATTTGGCAGAGTTTCTACAGCTGGATGCCCTTCCTAACGCCAACCACTCAAAGAGTGTAGTGGGTGCTTTTACGTATCACCCGCATGAAAACGGCCACGCTCGAAATGGTGTCTTTTATGTGCCACCCGCACAAGCCAGTCCAGGGGCACTGGCAACGATCTCGCTCGAAAATCCTACGGGAGCCAGTCAGGCGGTACTGGCAACGGCCACGCTCAAAATGGTGCATCT
>NC_068988.1:83915239-83917843 GCF_001194135.2 Octopus bimaculoides
GTGACCAGCGTTGTGTAAAGAGAAAGAGTAGCAGAGGGAAAAGAAGGGGAGGAAGTAGAATAAAAGTGAGTAACGAGAGGTAGAGAGGGAGAGAGATAGTAGTAGTAATGGTGAGAGGCGAAGGACGAGCAACAAGAGATAGAGAGAGAGATAGATAGTAGTGACAGGGAGAGGCAAAGAACAGTAGAGGGAAGAATGAGAGGGGGAGATAGATGCAGAGATAGAGAGAGTCGCGTTAGAAAAATAGTTAAAACTTACTGTATAAAGGTTAACGCGTGCATTCTGTCGTGATACAAACAATATATGAGTATATGCATATATATGTACATGTATATATATATACATATATATATTTATACTTACTTCTCCAAAAAACTGGTATAAATATCAAAATTATGATCATAATTATAACTAAAAAAATTCTTTGTGGTTAATTATTCTCTTTGGTAAGAAAATAAATTATAATTTTTTCAAATTGTTCAATACAGCAATATGAAAATATTTTCCTGTAAATCATAGATATCATGAAATTTTTAACAAACACAAGCTCCATTTGGCTTATTCAAATAGCAGAAACATTGCACAAATAATGGCAGCTCATAATCAAAAAATAATATTGAAACTTCAAAAAGGCCATTCTAATCTGACTAGGAAAGTAAATATTCAGAATAATATGTCAAACTGAACAAGAAAACTCAAATGGAAGAAAACACTAAGAATTTAAAAGTTGTGGGAAGGGAAACAACCCAATTTAATTTCTTTAATGATGTAGAATCAGATAAAAATCTGCTAGAAATGGAACAAATATAACGTTATGTTATATTTGTTCCATATCATATTTGTTCTATGTAAATAGTAATAAAGAATTAAGTAAAAATGAATTTTATTTTACCACAAACAATCAAATTAATACCAAATCTGAGAGAACTATAAAAAATTATCCCTGCAATTGTTCTAAACAGGACTCCTGTTATGTTAATAATAATAAATGTAAAATTAAAAATGTAATTTATGTTGTGTCTAGACTGAAGGATATGAATACTTTTATATTGGTCCAACTTCACTAATTTTCAAAAGACTGGCTAATCCCTTAAATTAATTTAGAGATAAAAATAGAAAATTCCAAACAAGTCTAAGTAGGTTAATCTGATTGATTAAAGACAGAAACAAAAACCATACTATCAATTGGGAATTAATTAGTACTGAAAACCTTATGGACCAGGAATTAAGAAAAGTGACTTATGTATAGAAGTTTACCAAATTTTTACATCTGAGGATTATATAGTAATAACTAGACAAGCTTTAAGATGCATATGAGAAAATTTACCTTTGCTCAGTGTAAATGAGATATAAATATTTAAACAATGAAATTTTTTTGTTAACAACTGACAATAAAGAATAAACAAGTGATTATTCAATCAATACTTGGAATTGTAGATAGTTCGCATCTAAATTAATGTACAACTCCACATCATTGAATTCAAAGAAAATCAACATAAAACTTTAACCAGTTAAATTTAAAGGGATATTAAAGTGAAAACCCTGAAGAAAGTACAGCGGTATTATAGTAAGGTTGCAACCAAAACATATCTAGATCTATTGAGGCTGTGTTTATTTTTAAAAATGAATTAAAGGTAATGCTAATGCATCTTCGTCATAATCCTTATAATTATTATTATTATTATTATTGATATATATATATCGCAAAAAATTCCAAATTTTATTTAATTTGCTTTGCGAGAAAGACTGTTCCAACAAAGTCACGTATTGTCCTTGCCTTCGAAACTCGGAGTAGATGGAACAGGGACAGCTGACGAAGGGGTATACTGTTTATGTTGCATGTCTTGTTTCTGTTTGTTTTTTTCGTTGTTCGAAAAAAGTTCATTTTCTGTTTTCGTTTCTATGTTTTCGTTTCTCATTGTGTTTAATGTTTTTTTTATGTCCTTTACCCATATATGCATGTATGTATACATATAGATGTAGGTATGTTCATATGTGTATGGATATATGCATATATTTATATATTATTTATATTATTATATGATCGAATGCCACGCATCCTTTTCCAAGTAAGTTTTATCTTGATAATTACAATGTGCACTCTTCTACTATCTCTTCCCTGTCTATCTCTCTCCCTCTCTTGTTCTTCATCCTTTCTGTTTTTCTCTCCCACCCTTTCTCTATTCTTCTCTCCCTTTCACCGTTCCCTCTCTCTCTCTCACTCTTCCTCCTTGACTCTCTCATCGCTGACACGTGACGAAAGGTGTTCTCTCTTTCTGCCCACTACCTTCCTAAAGAGTAGATGGAACAGGGACAACTGACGAAGGGTTATACTCTTTATGTTGCATGTCTCATTTCTCTGTTTGTTTTTTTCGTTGTTCGAAAAAAGTTCGTTTTCTGTTTTCATTTTTATGTTTTCATTTCTCATTGTGTTTAACGTTTTTTTTTTATGTCCTGTAACCCATATATTCATGTATATATACATATAGATGTAGGTATGTACATATATGTATGGATATATGCATATATTTATATATTATTTATATTATCATCATCATCATCATCATCATCATCGTTTAACAATATATATATTTATATATATAT
>NC_068988.1:83918723-83921256 GCF_001194135.2 Octopus bimaculoides
ATATATATATCATCATCATCATCATCATCGTTTAACGTCCGCTTTCCATGCTAGCATGGGTTGGACGATTTGACTGAGGACTGGTGAAACCAGATGGCAACACCAGGCTCCAATCTAAATTTGGCAGAGTTTCTACAGCTGGATGCCCTTCCTAACGCCAACCACTCAGAGAGTGTAGTATATATATATAATATAAATAATACATAAATATATGCATATATACAGACATATATGTAAATACCTACATATATAGGTATATATACATGCATATATGGGCACAGGACATTAAAAAACGTGAACAAAATGAGAAACGAGAACATAAAAAACAAAAATATAGAAAACAAACTTTTTTTTTCAAACAACGAAAGAAACAAATAGAGAAACAAGACAGGCAACATAAAGAACATTCCCTTCATCAGTTGTACCCTGTTTTATACATGCAGAGTAGTTTTATCTATCTATCTATATATATGTATATGTGCATGTGTGAGTATGTATGTACATACAGTATCTCACAGAAGTATGTACACCACTAAAAAATTGCAGTAAAATTGACATTACTGTGATAATATTGAAGAAAATCAAATGAAATCTATACTGAATAAAATATATTATACATGCAAACATTATACAAATTTGGAAAGCAATAAACATTTTCAAATATATGAACAAAATATTAATTTTCAAACAATGCAAAAATATGTACAACCTAATGGATTATTTGTTATATTCAATATTTGGTGTGACCGCCCTTGCTTGCAATGACTGCATTAAGTCTTCTGGGCATAGAGTCGACTAAATTTCTGCATATAACCAATGAAATCGACCTTCATTCATCCTGAATGATGTCTTTCAACTGTGTTACATTGCAGGGATTTTTTGTCCCCAAACTTCCTTTTCAAAACGCCCCACGGATGTTCTATTGGGTATAAATTAGGTGACATGGTAGGCCAAGACAATACCATTACCTTTTTGATAAAAGATTTATTTGTCATAAAACTTAGTTGTCATCTTTGAAATATGTTTAGGGTCATTTTCATGTTGGAACATGGAATGTCTTCTTAGTTCCTTGATGCTTTTCAACATTGTTTTCTGCAATATGTCACAATAAAGCCTTGACTCCATTGTTCCCCCAATAAATGTGAGTCCTCCCACACCAGTCATACTCATGCATCCCCAAAGCATAACATTTCCACCGCCATATTTCACAAGAGGCACAGTGCATTTGTCGCTATTATCTTCACCTGGTCATTGCCATACTCGTTTAATACCATCTGACCCAAACAAGTTGATTTTAGTCTCGTCAGAAGAAAGAATTTTATTCCAAAACTCCTTCCCCTTACTCACATAGGTTTCAGCAAAAGAAAGATGACTTGATTTATGTCTGGTAGTGAGGAGAGGCTTCCTACGAGGAATGTATCCATGAAGACCACACTGGTTCAATCTTCAGTGAACTGTTTGGGCGGATATATTCTTTCCACTAATAGAAGACACTTCTTTGGCCAAAGGTGAAGTGGTACAACACCTGTCGTCCATCATGCAATGTTGAATGTGGAGAATATCATCTGCAGTTAAAACAGAAGGACAACCTAGATGATGTTTATTGCCTTGCCATCCAGTAGCTTTGTACTTCTGAATTACTTTGGCAACTGTGTTTAAGCTAATATGTATTTGTTTACTAATTAACTTGTATCCTAAATCATTCTTATGCAAATTAAAAATAATTTTCTTCAAATCACCAGACAATTATTTTCCTTTTGGTGCTATTTTAATCACAATGAAGAAGATTTTCAACATGGTGCACAAATCAGAACTCCTGCAGATGCAATAACAGTGACCGGTGCAAACATGCCAGGAGAAATAATTCATTAGAATTGAAATTATAAGCAATATCTGAATTTAGTAAAAAAAAGTGGATAAAATGTTGAATATAGCAAATTTCCTTTAGGGTGTACATACTTTGTGAGATGAATCAGCAAGGAGTACGGTTGGACATTTATTTTCAATCACTACAATTGTTTCTATGCAACATAGTTCCCTAGGCATGCAGGGACTTGATTATGCAACTGTTTCCCGACATTATGAGATCTAGTTGTGTTTCAGGTGATATTTAAATATTTGTCTCCGTAAGTTTGCCAACGATCCTTTAGCAACAACACACCTTGATAAACACAGTGACTATTACTAAACTCAAGCCACAACAGACAGAGAGGATGCTCTTGAAGCCGAGAATTTGAACTTACGGAGATAATATTTATATATTGCCTGAGGAAACACAACTAGATCTCATAATGCAGGGAAATGGTTGCATAATGAAGTACCTGTACACCTGGAGAACTATGTTGTGTAGAAGCAATTGTAATGATTGAAAATAAATTTCCACCCATACTCCTTGTTGTCTCCAAGTTTTTCCAGTTATATATCTATATCTATATCTATCTATCTAGCTATCTATCTATCTATTTCTCTCTCTCTCTCTCTCTCTCTCTATATATATATATATATATATATATATATATATATATATATATAT
>NC_068988.1:83921314-83932127 GCF_001194135.2 Octopus bimaculoides
TTCAGAAATAGCAGCTAAAAAAGCTGACACTCCAACAGATAGCATTACTATCTGTTGGAGTCTCAGCTTTTTTAGCTGCTATTTCTGAACTTCAGTATGTGGTGAAGCAAATATTTGCTGATCCCTTAATTATGTTTATAAATGTATATGAACTTTTAAATAAGTTCTCCACCGATAATGGTGCTTACATACCGAAGGGCTTGGTAAAAATTATTAATTGTTGATTTATTAATAAATTAATAAATTGATAAACCTTTACCCTTTTAATTTGTATGTATATATATATATATATATATATATATAAATATATATATGTACATATATATATTTGCATCTATGTGTGTGTGTGTGCATATCTGTGCATGTGTACATGTGTGTGTGAGTGTGTGTGTGTGTGTATGTGTGTGTGTGTGCATGCGTGCATGTGTGTGTGTGTGTGTGTGTGTGTGTGTGTGTTGTTTTGTTGTTGCTGCTACTATTATTGTAGTTGTTTCATCCTAGGTCAGCCCTCATCAAGTTGACCTATGGTCAAAGGCTCTTGGACATAATCGTTGTAACCATCTCTTTATTTTTCCTCTTTCTATCAGATCCCCCTCTCCATCTATCTTTCCCTCTATCTCTCTCTCTCTTTCTGTATGCATAAACATTCAACTATGAATGCATTGCATCTGATAACAGAAACAGCTGTAAGCTAATGACGTTCATAATGTAATTTTTTATTTCCTTGTCATTTTAATTTCTTATATACATACATACATACATACATACATACATACATACATACATACATACATACATACTTATACTTGTAATTATTGGAGCCCTGTGATGTGTAACACACTGCCTAAATACCAATCTATAGAAATTAGGCTTCTCAAAACCAGAAAGGAGAAAGCTAATTCGAAGACTACAGATCCAATCCATCACTGGAACTGCAAAAATCTGTAAAACTTTCCAGAAGTTTATCATTTAAATATATATGAGCATGTCCAGATATGTAACTTTACGCATGAAAATACATACATAAAACATACAAATCTGCACATACATACATACATACAAACAAATATACCCTGTTGTTGATGTTAAAATTCCAATGAAGGAACCTTGGATCTAGGTTAGAAACCGGTTCTTTCTCTGTTGGCCAGAAATCTTGAAATAAACTGAATAGTGACTGACATACATATATTCTTTTCTTTTTTCTTTTTCAGAAGACTGCAAAATTCAAAAGAGCTGATGCCCACGTTATTGGGCACAGCTTGGGTTCTCATATTGCTGGCTATGCAGGGGCTAGACTTCCTGGACTGGGACGCATAACAGGTCAGTATCTGCTGGTGATGGTACTACAGGTAGTGTGTTGGTGGTGGTGGTGATAATTAAATATTTATTAGTGATATTATTGATGATGGTATTATTAATACTAGTGGGTTGGCTGTGAGCTGGCAGAATTGTTATAGCATGCCTGGCAAAATGCTTAGTAGTGCTTCGTCTGCCTTTATGCTCTGAGTTCAAATTCCGCAGAGGTTAACTTTGCCTTTCATCCCTTTATGGTTGATAAAATAAGTACCAGTTGAGCACTGAGGTCAATGTAATCAACTTAGCCCCTCCCTCGAAATTACTAGCCTTGTGCCAGAATTTAAAATCAGTATAAATACTAGTGGTTCTGCTAATTTACATTATAACTTACATTGTTTTGGTTCCAAAAAAACAATTAAAACATTATATGTATGTATGTATGTATGTATGTATATATGTATAGGAGAATTCACGAAAAAACAACAGACGAAGACAGGTGGTGTAAACAACAAATGGATGTATTAGTATAACACTCGGGAATAGAGAAAGTCTTTAACATTTCGAGCCTACGCTCTTCAACAGAAAGGAACACAGAAAGAAACAAGTCTTTCTGTGTTCCTTTCTGTTGAAGAGCGTAGGCTCAAAATGTTAAAGACTTTCTCTATTCCCGAGTGTTATACTAATACATCCATTTGTTGTTTACACCACCTGTCTTCGTCTGTTGTTTTTTCATAAATTCTCCCATACATAGCACACGCTCACGTGGTCGCACCAGCTAATCCTGTCTCTACTCATCACACATGAACTTCTGGACTCTCTACTTTTTTTCATTCTAGATTATTTATTCTGAACTTTGCACTCTCCGGCTGCACCTCTCCTGCTTACGGATTACACTGTACCTATCTACTATATATGTATATATGTATGCATGTATGCATATATGTATATTTGTATATATTTATAAATGCAGATATTCATATATTAATTAATGTACTGAGGCAGTGTGTCTATAAGTAAGTTTGTAAATGATGTACATGTCTTCACAGGTCTAATGTCTATCATATCTAATCGAAATTTATTGACCACTATCACTGTTGTTATTCATTCTAATTTTCCCCCAGGTCTTGACCCTGCTGGACCCTATTTTGAAGGAACTGCTACAAAGGTAAGGCTGGACTCTTCAGATGCTACTTTTGTGGACACAATTCACAGTGATGCACGGAACATTTTGCGTTTAGGTAAGATGTACTTTTCTTTGAGGCACCTACATCACCATCATACACACATGCACATGCACACACACACGCGCACACACACACACACACACACACACACACACACACACACACTCACACATATATGCAGATATACACACACTGAGACATTAACTCACAACCACATGGTTGCTTGACTTATAATAAATAATAGCCAAATCAACCTCATATCATATCCTTGTTTATTAAGATTCGTTATGGCAGTCCGTCGGTTACAACAACAAGGGTTCCAGTTAATCTGATCAATGGAACAGCCTGCTTGTGAAATTAATGTGCAAGTGGCTGAGCACTCCACAGACACGTGTACCCTTAACGTAGTTCTTAGGGAGATTCAGCATGACACAGAGTGTGACAAGGCTGGCCCTTTGAATTACAGGCACAACAAAAACAGGAAGAAAGAATGAGTGAAAGTTGTGGTGGAAGAATGCAGCAGGGTTCGCCACCACACCCTGCTGGAGCCTCGTGGAGCTACAGGTGTTTTCACTCAATAAACACTCACAGCACCTGGTCTGGAAATCGAAACAGCGATCCTATGACCGCGAGTCCACTGCCCTTACTGGGTCATTGCGCTTCCACTATTATAAATAAGACTCATTATATCTGAGGAAACAAATGTGATGGTCACAGCTTGAGTGTCTTTGATCATAAATCTGCTTGATTAAAGATGGCCTGGATTTAAACAGCACCACAACCACCACCATCACTACTAACAAAACACGCACACACACACACACACACACACACACGCACACACACATACACACACAATCACACACACACACACACACACACACACACACACGCACGCATGCACATACATTTGGTTTACATTTCCCATTTTTTAGACACAAGGGATTTTGAATAAGTAACTTAAATATTAAAATACTTTCTGAATTTAAAAGAAATAAATTATTGTCTCTGTGACCATAAAATCAAATCTCAGTTCTTCTAAAGCTCTTGGCTTTTATTATTTTCAAATTGTATTCAGAGTGTATTTCATATCATAATCTACCTCAGATATATTTCAGCATCACCCTTGTTTCTGACATTGTGGTCATCATAGTGGTCGGTGTTACTATCATCATCATTATCTGTAGAAAAGGTGATGTTAACCTGTTCATGTGAGAGTTGCCATCATCATCATCCTCATCCCTATCATCATCATCCTCATCCCTATCATCATCATCATCATCATCACCGTCGTCATCGTCTTTGTCGTCGTCATCGTCTTCGTCGTCGTCATCGTCTTCGTCGTCGTCGTCGTCGTCGTCGTCGTCATCATCATCATCATCATCATCATCATCATCATCATCATCATCATCATCATTGATGTCTGTTCTTCCAAACCTGGTCCAAGTAGTGAGTTAGTATTTCCAGTTTCTATCTTCCGAAATGTACCAGGGAACTACATCTCTCTCATCTATTCTATTCTTGGCATGGTTTCTGTGGTTAGATACCCATCATGTCCCCAACAACTTTTAAAATGTACCTGGTGAATTTTATCACAGCATCAGCCCTAGAGGGGTTGTTGAATCCTCAGTAACTCTGAAAAGACCATTTAACTCTAAGTTGTCCCCTTTCATTCACCAACAACTTTATAGAATGTTTTGGGTGCATTTTGACATAACACCAGCACTAAAAAGAATATTTGCCATAAAGGTACAACACCAACTTTTCAGACACTGACGATCAGGAACCTCTTATAATCACATTTCAGGAATTTCAAATTCCCACGGCCACCAAACTAGTTTACTGGTATCTTGCACAGAGTAGTACATTGCACAGTACAGTATTAATGAACTTTCATCTTTATACTAATGTACAGGTACCAGTATTTCATTTAATTACTTAGGTAAATTTAATAATTGCTTAATTAACGGTGGTGAGCTAGCAGAATCGTCAGCATGCCAGGAAAAATGCTCAGTGGCATTTCATCCGTCATTACATTCTGCATTCAAATCCCACTGAGGTCAACTTTGCCTTTCATCATTTGGGGTTGATAAAATAAATACCAGAGAGAGAGAGAGAGAGAGAGAGAGAGAGAGAGAGAGAGAGAGAGAGAGAGAGAGAGAGAGAGAGAGAGAGAGAGAGGGAGAGAGAGAGAGAGAGAGTAATGATAGTAGAACAAGAGTGAGAGGGTAAAAGAAGAGAGATTATGTTGAGAGAAAGTGGCAGGAATGAGATGGTGGTAAAAGAAGGAGTAATAGACAGTAAAAAACAAACAACATATTGGTTTCAAAGTTTGATACAAGGCTAGTAATTTTGTGGGTGGGATTAAGTTGATTAAATCGACCCCAGTCATAGAATGAAAGGCAAAGTTGATTCTGGCAGCATTTGAATCCAGAGTGTAAAGACAGTTGATATGCAGTTGATATGCCAGCTCACCGCTTTAAATTGGCAACAACATATTGGTAAGGAGATTGACTAAAAACACCACACGAGTGGTATGATAGGGAAAAAACGAAAGGAAAGAGTATTGGAAATCTGTGTGATAGAAGAGGGAGTAATGAGAAGAGATAGAGTGACTGAAAGTAATAAAGATGGGTGATAATAAGAAAAAGACAGAGTGACAAATTGTAACAGAGATAGGGGATAGTAAGAGAGGGTGGTCTGGGGGAGAGGAAGTCATGGTTAGCAGTTCAAATATATTTCATTCAATGTATATATGTTTACTCATTCTGAGTTCAAATTCCGCTGTGGTCGACTTTGCCTTTCATCCTTTCGGGGTCACTAAATTATGTACCAGTTGTGTACTGGGGTTGATCTAATTGATCAATTTCAGGCCTTGAGCCTCCCACAAAATTTTGGGCCTTGTGCCTAGTGTGTACTGCTAACATGTCATCTTATCATATAGTGAAAGCATTATATAATCTCTAGCTGACTAACAAAGAACTAAGACTTCAAATGTGCTATTTGACAATATTGTAAGCTATAAATATTTCACATTTTTATAGTTTTCTGTAATCATTTAATATTTTAGTAAGCTTCAAACATTTCATAAATAATTATATAGTTTACTGTACAAATACCATGTCTTTCAGGTTTTGGTATGCATCAAGCTTGTGGTCATGTAGACTATTTTCCAAATGGAGGAAATCATCAGCCAGGTTGTGCCAAAGATCCTTTTACATTTCTTGCAATTAATGGAATTGAGGGAGGTAAGTAAACTTTAATTTTTATTTGGTAAGAGGTGGAAAACTAAGTGGATTAGGGGCACCCAAAGAGTAGACTCCATTATAATAGTGATATAAAAAACAAAGAGAGGAGACAGTATACCTGTGGACCAAAGACTGGATCATGTACATTAGTGACTGAACAGCAATTAGTTGAGAGGCGCTTCTCTGGATATTGTCCAGGATATCTGTGTGTGTAACAGAGTGTGTAGTAGTGCAGTACTCTATTGTGGGCCTCATAAAGCTTTGTAGAGTGTCAGAAGTTGTTGGGGCTGAAATATTTTCCAATTCTGAAGAGAAAGCTCATTCTCACTACACTAAAGATGTACTTCTACTTGGAGAGATCCTTGGGGGGATGGTGTGGCCTAGCATTTGGTGTAGCTGTGTGTCCTCAAGCTGTGTGCTGCTCCTGTTTAGTGGCGCCGCAGTGTGGTGATGTTTTCATGATAAGTGTATCACTTCAGTTTTTTTTTTGGGGTGGGGTTGTTAAAAGAAACAAAGTTGATATGGATCAACTGAAGAATTCTCTTAAGGTCTCTGTTTATGGAATCAATGCAGGTTTGGTATATGTGTTTATGCTGCATGTGGATGATGTATGGTTGGAATGAGTTAAGAAGGAATGAAAGGTCATGTCATCTGCATTAGAGTAAGTGTAGTTGGATGTAGTTGACGTATAGAAGGAAGAGAGTAGGGAACAGAGCTGATCCCTGATACCCACCAGAGTTGACTGAGTGTAAGATAAAAAGAACTCAGTCAACACATGCCATGATGGTATGATCAGATAGAAAGCTACTGATTCAAGAGCTAAAAGATAGGTGGAGTGTGTAATTGGGAAGTCTTGATATATTTGTATATGAAACAGCCAAAAGCTTTGTTGATGTCTACAGCAACAACACTACTTCCACTGAATTTCTCTGATATGTATTTTTGATTGTTTTTATGGCTGTTTTTTTCCTTTACTATTTTTGTAGGTTTGACCAAATTTGTGGCCTGTGACCATATGAGGGCTGTCCATTACTTTACTGAATCTATCAACAGTAAATGTGGTTTTCTCGGCTTCAAATGTAACACCTATGATGATTTTCAGGTTTGTTTCAAACATGTTTGGGGTGTGTTCGATACATTTTGATATAAATGTTTATATAAATTCAATGCAAGTTTGGTGTATGTTTGGTGCATGTTTAATACAAGTTTGTTATAGTCTTGATGCATGTTTAAAGCATGTTTCATGCATGTTTAATAAAAATTTATTGTAAAATCCTCAAAAAGACTGAAGGTGCTTTTGCATTTCTCAATATAACCATTGCCAGTCAACTATCTGTTTAAAGTTATGTATGGTTATGGTACACTCACACTTACAGTATCTCCAGTCTGGGATCCCATCTTGTTTGGAATTTCAATCTACCAGAAGATCTCCAGAGATGTGCAACCAGACAGTTGCCTACCATAAGTTACTTACCATATTTTTAACATCTCGTGTAGTTAAGTTGACAGAAGTCCACAAGATTATCTACCCTCTTTCCAACAACAACTTTAACCACCTTTTTGAATTCAATAGTTCTACTACCCATGGATGCACTTATAAAATCAAAAAACAGTACAGCACCCATACTCCCCAAAACATTTTTTCAAGTTTAGAACTGTTGAAGCATGGAGTAAACTACCTATATTGGTCGTCAGCTGTTAAGACACTATATTCTTCAAAAATTCCATGCTTCCTGAAATTCACCAACACCACTCCTGGCATGCCTTTCTACCCTTTGCTCTTTATGGCTCTTTTACTGTTTAGTTTTCTGTCTTTTTGTGCTTTATCCTGCGTAACATGCATGTATTTTTGGTTATCATTGCTGTCTTTTATTACTTGACTTATATGTCTGTTTTTTCTCCTCTCTTTTACTCTTTTCTGACAAGTTGTAGTGCACCTGAGTATAGTATACAATAAGCTGATTATTTTATCTGAAAGTATGTCAGCACAAGTTTCATATACATTTAATATGTTGTTGTTGTTGACACTCCATTGCTTACGACGTCGAGGGTTCTAGTTGATCCAATCAACGGAACAGCCTGCTCGTAAAATTAACGTGCAAGTGGCTGAGCACTCCACAGATATGGGTACCCTTAACGTAGTTCTCGGAGATATTCAGTGTGACACAGTGTGACAAGGCTGACCCTTTGAATTACAGGCACAACAGAAACAGGAAGTAATAGTGAGAGAAAGTTGTGGTGAAAGAGTACAGCAGGGTTCACCACCATCCCCTGCCAGAGCCTCGTGGAGCTTTAGGTGTTTTTGCTCAATAAACACTCACAACGCCCAGTCTGGGAATTGAAACCGCTATCCTATTATGACCGCAAGTCCACTGCCCTAACCACTGGGCCATTGCGCCTCCACACATTTAATATATGCATGATGCATTTTGAATCATGCTTCATACAAGATTAATATATATACATATATGATGCATGTGTAGTGAGTCCAGAAAATTATTTTGGTTGTTGCGCCATAGTACAGGTGTGCTATGGTATATGCCAGCCAATCAGGGCTTGGTGCATATGAATTCTAGAAGCAGTTCTCTGTCCATGAAGAGAAGCAGGAGTTCTAGGCGGTTGGTGAAAAGATGGCAGACTAGCAACATTCCTTTTTCAACATGGAACAGCTCTTGGTTTTCCCCCACCAACTTTGTGCAGCTAACTCTGAGTTATATCGGCTCTTGTCTTGTCACCTCTTGAACAGCCTATTTCATTTACGCTAACTTCGCTCAGTGAAATTCTGGATGACATCATCCACAGCTCTGCCTCATAATGAACTGTATAGTTTCATTTAAGCTAGCTCCATTCCTATTAGCTTCTAACGATTTCCAACTGAATCTATTGTTCAAACATAAGTTGTAATGCTTTCTCTAACTCACACACATACAGGCTACACTCTTTTTACTTGTTAGCTCTTGTAATAATTTAATAAATTAAATTATTTGTTTAAAAACTGTCTTCCATTACACATGCTTCTCAAAAGCGCATTTACTGAACTTTTCCATGATCACTTTTATACTTTAAATTAGTGTCCACTCTCACTAAACATGTTTAATTAATCCTTTTTTTTTTTACTGTCTTACTTTAAGGAAGAAAGATAGCACCCCTAAACTTTCTCACAGCCTCCAAAGTGGCAGGAAATGACAGAAGATACAAACCTCATTAAATAACCTCAAACCAGCAAACTGGTTTGAATATTTGAAGTAGAGTGGGCTCTGTTAAAGACACTCTACAATCCAGGTAGTTAAGTTGAACAGATTAAGTCTACCATCTATGAACAGGTACAAACCTCAAACTGACCATTCCTGTTAACTGATTCCACTCAGAAGGTAGAAGATCGTCCAGAATGTCATACATTGATACAAAACTCAGATCCATTGTGGTTGCAAACTAAATTTCTCAACTGTACAACCAAACCTGCACCCATTAGTTCCCATTAGTCACAGAGACACTACAAAATGGTCAGGGATACTGTCTTTCCTCTACCTCAGACTGAACCATAAATATTTTTTCAATGTGTATGCTTTTTATTTTGTTTCAAATACTTGTCATTGAGAACAGCTGCCATTTCTTGCTTTTCTCATCCCCTCTTTCTCTCTCCCCCCTCCTCTCATGCACACACACACACACACACACACACACACACACACATGCGCATACACACATGCACATACACACACACATTCACTCTTTATCCTGTCTTATTACTCCAGGCCCAGAAGTGTTCCCCAGTGGCTGGAGCTCATATGGGACTGCATGCTGATCAATATATACCACCAAAGGGAGAAACCAATGTAAAGATGTATTTGGAAACTTCTGATATAGAACCTTTCTGCTGTAAGTTAAATGAAGTCTTCACTTTTTCAACATTTCACTGAAATTCTGAAGATATTGTGTATGTCTACCACCATTCTTTGTAACAATCAGTTGTTTAGTATGGAGAAGTGCAGGGCATGTGGACAGTATAGGACAGCCACTTCAATGGGGAATATAACTAGTTTTTGTAGCTATAATCAATATTGATGATTATAACTAGTACTGGCAACCAAAATTATTATTCAAGTTATAATTAATACTGGTTTCAAATTTTGGCTCAAGGCCAGCAATTTTAGGGGAGCAGAATAAGTCAATTACATCAGCTCCAGACCTTAGCTGGTTCTTGTTTTATCGATTCTGAAAGGATGGAAGGTGAAGATGATCTCGGCAGAATTTGAACTCAAAACAGAAAGATGGGCAAATTGTGGCTTAGTATTTTGCTTGGCATGCTAACAATTCTACCAGCTTGCCACCCTAGAGCTATAATTAATATTGGTGGCCATAATTAGCATTAGTGGCTATAATTAGTATTTGTGGATATAATTAGAACTGATGACTGTAATTAATATTGGTGGATATAATTAGTATTAATAGATACAATTTGTATTAGAGGCTATGATTAGTATTGGCAGCTGTAATTAGTATTAGTAGCTATAGTCAGTATTAATAAGTATAATAATTATTGTACAAAACATATCCAAATGACTACATATGTAAATAAATATATTTATTCATACACGTATGTGCATAGTAATGACAATATACTTCACATATTGGAAAGTATAATAGTCAATAATACAAAATATATTCAAATACTAATGTTAATATAGAGGTACATATAGGTAGATAGTATCTCACTTTCTTCCTGTGTTTACTGGTTATAAAATAGTAATGATTTATTTTATGGAAATAATAATAATAATAATAATAACAACAATAATAATAATAATAATAATAATAATAATAATAATAATAATAATAATTGTAACAATGCGATTGAAACTATAGACCACCTAATCTCAGGGTGTAGAGTCTTAGCACCTGTAGAATATAAAGTAAGACATGACAGAGTTGGCCAGTATTTACACTGGACAATATGTCAGCATTATAAAATCAAAACCGCTGACAAATGGTATAAACACCATCCTGAAGCTGTGACTGAGGGAGAAAATGTATCGATTCTCTGGGACTTCCCCGTACATACCGACAAGACTATAAAAGCTAATA
>NC_068988.1:83932668-83955038 GCF_001194135.2 Octopus bimaculoides
ATTATCGCTGTGAAAACAACATCCATTCATGAATTTTTTTTTGTTTTTTCTTAAATACATGTTTTACCTGTGAATTTGCGTGTGTAAACTGGGAATGCATACAATGAGTTTCTCTGCCCTAGGTGTACGGAAAAGACTCGGCGAGAAATGGAAGAAAATTTGAAGAAAGAAGAAAAATAACATGATAATAATAATAATAATAATAATAATAAATGCCCTGATGCAGTACCAGGCAGTGACCATCATGGTTTCTGATCTTAATTGATTGGAAGTGTTATCATGTACATTGTTTTGTCTTGGTATAAAAAGATGGGCTACAGCAAATATTCTGCTCAATACCACAGATTTGCTTGTCAGTTGTTTGACCTTGACCAGTTGAGCATGTCCCTTGGCGGCTGACGATATGTGCATCTCTCATCATGAGCAGATACAGTGGGGGAGCATCATAGCCATGTGTTGTGAGGAATTCTTTGGGGTTTGAATAATTCACCTTTGGAAACATGGGTGTTTTGCTCAACATCCTTAAACAACCCTTATTCAGGGACCTTTTCAGCGGGATGGGCTACTCAACCTGAAGAAAATTCTATTTGGGCTCCACCTGCGAGGTCATGCGCTGTTTACCTTGATATGAGATCACCATGTCGCACACATATGGTTGTGATGCATGTGCCTGGTGTACCCTTATCAGACGGGTAGTCATGATGGGTATAATGGGCTTCGTATATTTTACCCCAGTGTCACTTTGATGGCATGCACTGCTCTCTCACTCAATAATAATAATAATAATAATAATAATAATAATAATAATAATAAATACAACCCCCTTAAGTACAAAATAGCCTGGCTATGGAAAATAAAGAAGGTGAAGATAGTGCTAATTATTGTTGGGTTCTTGGGAACAGTATCAGAAGGCATCAAGAGGAATATAAAGGAAATTGGGATAGAGTGCCCAGTAGAACTGTTAAAGAGTGGGCAAAACCGTTGCCCATATCACAAACGAATGCTGTAGACTTGCCCAAAATCCCAACAAGTTGTGGTGATATAATAAATTAGCAAAAGTGCTACATTGGAAACTGTTCAAAAAGTGAGGGCTAGAAAGAGGCAAGACATAATATGAGCACAAACCACAGAGAGTGGTGGAGTCAGAGACTTGCAAAATCCTCTGGGATTTCCCAATTCAAACAGATATGCTATATAGTTGATGTTGTGTGTCCCTTAGATCCATGAATAGTCAAGAAGGAAGGCAAAAAGTAAATATATACAACCCTCTTAACTACAAAACAGACTGGCTATGGAAAATGAAGAAGGTGAAGATAGTGCCAATTATTGTTGGGTTCTTGAGGACAGTATCAGAAAGCATCAAGAGGAATATAAAGGAAACTGGAATCGGGTGCCCAGTAGAACTGTTACAAAAGGTTTGTCTCCTTTGTACGGCCAGAATAATCAGGAAAGTAATAGACAGTTGAAAAGCATGGTACTGTAGGCTGCAAGCCCACCACACATGCAAGAATCCATGAGTTCAAACAAAACCTGAGATAAAAAGAAATTATAATGATAATAATAATAATTAATAATAATAATAATAAAAATAATAATCAGTTATTAGTTGATAAAATGATAATTAGAAATCATAGATGCAGATTAATGGAACTGATTACAAAAAACATGACATGGTACCACACAGATGTTTGAAAAAGCAAAAAACGGAGAAAATGCTTAATGAAAGTACGAAACATTGGAATACTGAATTAATCAGAGGAAAACAAAGACTCAGAAAAGTGAACATCAGATGTGGAATGTTCCAAGGTGATAGCTTACCTCTGTTACTATTTATATTGGGCATCACACACTCACTATGATACTACGGAAAGTTCAAATAGCTTACGATTTGGGAAAAGGAAATGGTCAGAAAAATCATCTCCTTTTCATGGATGATAAAAGAGTTTATGTAAAAAATTTAAAAAACTGCTTGAAAGGCTTGTACATACTATTTGCATTTTCTCAAATGATGTAGGTATGGAACTTGGGATAGAAAAGTGTGCTGTGTTGAAAATGAAACAAGGAAGATTTAAAAGAAGCCAGGGGAATTGAAATTTCAAACGGGCAAACAATGAGAGCAGTTGAGAAAGGGCAGTGGTATAAGTACTTGAGAATACTGGAAGCAGATGAAAAAAAAAAAAAAAAATGAAAAAATGAAACAAATTACCAGTTAGGAGTACACAAGGAGAGTAAGAAAATTATTGCAGTCAAAACTGAATCCAAAAAATCTTATCGAAGCAATAAATTCAAGAGCAGTACCCTTAATCATATATGGAGCTGGAATTATAGACTACACCAAAAACGATATAAAAATTAGAAAGTTGTTGACAATGTATGGAGCCCATCATCTGAAAGCTGGTATCAACTGGCTGTATTTGAGGAGAGACTAGGGTGGAAGAAGCTTAATAGCAGTAGAAGAATGTGTACAGATGGAAAGAAAAAGCCTAGTAGATTATTTACTGAGCAGCACAGAAAAACTACTAAAGACAGTGAATAAAGAACAGGTGATCAATCGTGTAGTAACAGAAAAGGACAAGAATGATATACAAAGAGAGTGTGTTAGGCAGATTGATGAGAAACCTCTGCATGGCCAATTTTGGAGAGCCACTGAAGACATATATGGAACAAATCCTGGTCTTGGTTAAAAAAGGGGCAATTAAAACAAAAAGAAACAGAGACCTTAATTGTAGCAGCTTAAGATCAAGTGATAAAAACAAACAACTTGAGAAAAAATATATATCGAGAGAATGTATCAGAAAAATCTAGAGTCTGTGAAACTTGGAATGAGACAGTGGCACACTTGGCACACATTGTGGAAGAATGCCCCAAGCTGGCACAAGAAGAATATAAAAAATGGAGGTATGACCAGGTGGTAAAAGTTTTACACTGGAAACTTTGCCAGAAATGGGGATTTGAAGCTGGAAATTCATGGTACAATTATCGAGTCGAAAGAGTACTGGAATTGGAGAAATGTAAGATTTTGTGGGACTTTCCTATTCAAATGAACAAGAAGTTAAAAGATAATAGACAAGATAAGAAGCAAAGTTGTTTACTAACCAACCCGTCATTACAAATTAAGAAATTGTGGTGGGGACGGGGGTGGGATTAAAATTTTGAAAACATGATTTCATATTAACCTCCTTTTATACAATGAAACAATACATAGTTTGTGATCCTTCTTAAGAACAGAAAGCACTTTTTTTTTTTTTTAATACATATTTTACCTGTGAATTTGCGTGTGTAAACTGGGAATGCATACAATGATCTTCTCTGCCCTAGGTGTACGGAAAACACTCAGCAAGAAATGGAAGAAAATTTGAAGAAAAAAAAACAACATAATAATAATAATAGTTGTATAAAATACATTCAAATAATGACTTATGTTTATTTGTGATTGTTTCGAGAAATGTTTTTTCACTTAATGTAACTGAGTTGGCGATCATGTGTACATATCATATGTAACCAATCATTTCATGCATCTCATGAATTTAGTTCATATACATATATATGCATTCATTCAGTTATAGTGCACCTGAGTATCATATACAATAAGCTCAATACTATTATTATAAAATGCTGTGCCATGGCTGGAAAATTCATAATATAAAAAAGCAGTTTATTTATGTAAATGTTCTGTGCTACATTTACTGCCAATCTTTTCTACTATGTTTATGTACATCATCTTTTAATGTCCATCTTCCATGCTGACAGAGGTTGGCCATTTGGTAGTATCTGACAAGTCAGAAGCCTATATCATGGTCCAATGTCTGCTTTGGCATGGTTTCTACAGCTGAATGCCTTTCCTAATGCCAATGACTTTATATAGTATACTAAGTGCTTTTTACACGACATCAGCACTAGTGAGGTCACTGTTCAGTTTGCAATACTAAGTTTACAAACTGTAAATTGTTTTTCATTTAGGCACAAGGCCGGCAGTTTGGGAGGAAGGGGATTAGTCAGTTACATTGGCTGGTTCTTTATTTTATCAATCTCAAAACAATGAACGGCAAAGTTGACTTTTGGGTATCTGAACTCAACACAGAAGAAATACCACATGGCATTTTCTTCAATACTCTAAAAATTCTACCAATCTACAAGCCTTTTGTCATATATTATATATTATATTATAAATTAATAACAACCATAATAACATCTTACATTTTCTCTTTTTGCTTTATTTTATAGTGATGCATTATAAGATCAACTTGCGTCTTGGTGCATCAATTTACCGTGGAAATATAGCAGAAGGAAAACTGTATATCCAGCTTGTGGGTTCTGATTCCAAGACTGATGTAATACAGATTACTGATGAGTAAATATTCAAATACATACATACACATATGCATATGTACATGCATACATACATAGACACACACACACACACATGTGGCGCACACACACACACACATATATATGTGTCTAAAAATCCACAAGTCATAAAAATACAGGCACTCATATATTGGTTAACAGACCTCACACTATACCATTTCTTTTAGTTTTTTCTGATGGTTAACAGGCTTTTCTCAACTCCTGATATGAAACTGATTGGTAAATCGGTTGATATGAGAATATAATATTGTGTTTTATTGTTGATAATACTGAATCACACACACGCACAAACACTGACTCAAGCTTACTGAGGTGCTACTGGAAATCCTACTCCAGCTCTTCCTATCAGGGTTCAAAACTTCAGGGTGGTTATCTTTAATGAATGCACAATAAAAGGTAGGTCTGGTGAAATTGAGGAAATACTCCAATGTGGATGAGTAGATGTGTGCTGTATACAAGTGTTAAGATGGAGGGGAGCCTCAACCAGGCTCTTCACAGACAAGAAACAGGCAGATAACTTCTTCTGGATATATAAGAGTGTATGGGTGGTGTTGGTATTCTATTTAAAAAAAAAAGTGGGGTAGATAAGGTAATTGAGGCCATCAGAGTATGTGACAGAACTATTAAATTTGGACTCATCATAGGTAATACTTCAGTGACAATTATCTCCACATATGCATCATATTCAGGGTTGGCAGATGAATAGGAGTACTTTTATGAGGTCCTTCTGTAGACTTCCTTAATAACAGACAATGGCAACTTCATTATCAGAGCTGTTGATTTTACTGGGCATGTTGGACCACAGTTATGGCTTTACTGGAGTATGTGGTGGTTTCAATAAAAGTAAAATAATTAAGGAAGGACTGAGACTTCTGAAGTTCTGTGATACAAATAATCTCATAATCTGCAACACAAACTTCAGGAAATCACTTAAGCCTCGAATTACTTATCAATCAGGTGAGCACTCAAGCCAGAGTGATTTTATTCTCACCAGGAAATGGGATAGGTAGATGATTGCAAAATCTTTCCCAAATAAAGAACGAACTACTCAACATAGATTAATGGTGAATGGCTTCAAAATAAGAGCTACTCTAACACAGACAAAACAAAAAAAAAAAAAAGATTCAGAAAAGCAAGACCTGGTAGTTGAAAGAATTCTCTGTTGGACACAGATTGAGAGGTGTTAATTGGCACTTATGACTGTTGGGAGAAGGAGACAGAGACATAACTTGAAGCTAAAATTTACTGTATTATGGAACAATCTGCTGCAGGCTACAGGCCAAACTTGTGGCTGGTGCAAAGACATAGCCAAATGCAAGGTCA
Source organism: Octopus bimaculoides (assembly GCF_001194135.2). Classification (NCBI taxonomy): domain Eukaryota; kingdom Metazoa; phylum Mollusca; class Cephalopoda; order Octopoda; family Octopodidae; genus Octopus; species Octopus bimaculoides. Next base: position 83,938,360 of record NC_068988.1, read on the forward strand.
TATGGTGATGGAACAGTATTGTACATAACAGCAAAGAAATAGGTTTGGAAGGACTGGAAGAAAGGGACCATCAGGTAAAAATACCAAATAGCTAAAAATAAAGCTAAACATCAGGTTCTGAAATTATTCAGAACCAGCACTTCAGTTTTTCTCTGCCTGCTTACTTGTCTGACTGCTTGTCTGTCTGTCTGTTTCTCTCTCTGTAAATATCATCCTTGTTGTTGTCATCGTCATCCTCATCATCATATCATCATTTTAACATCCATTTTCTATACTTGTATGGGTCAGATGGAGTATACTGAGGCAGATTTTTTATGGCTGGATGCTCTTCCTATTGCCAGTCCTCAAATGTGTTGAAGTAAAGTAATATTTCTCTATTGCCAGACATGTTTTTGCAGAATATTGGAAATGAATAACATTGCATGCCTGACAGTGATACTCATTTACAATTGTCATGAAATATCAAGACAAGGAGACATAAACATATATACATAAATACACACACACATATATACATACAGCATGGAAAACAGATGTTAAATGATAACGATGATGATGATGATGATGATGATATATTTTAGGAAATTAAATGTTATAGATATATGAACAACTGATAGATACATAGATAGATAGATAAATAGATAGATATCTATCGATAGATAGATAGATAGATAAACTAAATGGATTTTTCTCAGTTTCTATCTACAAAATCCACTCACAAGGCTTTTGTTTTCCCTGAGCTATAATAGAAGACATTTACTCAAGGTGTCATGCCTGTACCTAATGATAATGATACTGCAGCTGCTGCTGATGTGTGTGTGTGTGTGCGTGCACAAGTGGATGCGCACACGTGTATACATACACGCATATAAAGATCTCTGCTATACATTTGAGAGATTCTGATTCAGTCTACTGAAACATTGTCACACATTACTGAATTACAAAAAAACCTAGAATTTGTCAATATACGGATGTGATTTAGTGAGGGAGGTGAAGCAAAGTGTAGATTACGAGGAACAATAGATTTAACACTGTTACAACCCATATATGGAAAGTAGAAGTAAAAAAATGTCTGCAAGGATTGGATAAGTTAAATTTAATTTGTAGGTAGGGACAATGTAAAACAACTGACTTGCTTGTTTTCATACAAAAGATGTGATTAAATTGAATAATGGAGGTAGGAGTGAAAAGGCAGGTTACCCATTAAAAGGAAGTAATTATTTTGATGTGTCTGGGGAGAGTCATATTGTCTTAATGCCTTATTATCTAACACACTCACCAGTTCGATTTCCACTCATTTATTATTTATGTATATTTTTCTTCCAAAATTTTCTTAGCTTCTGCAACCCTGTCGATGTATGTTGAGTCAACAAGGTAGCAAAAGCAACAAAATTTTGGAAGAAAAAAATATAAATAATAAATGAGTGGTAATTGAACCGGTGAGTGTGTTAGATAATAAGGCATTAACGCAATATAACTCTCCCCCAGACAACAAAATTTGCTTCAACACATAAATTCACATAAAGAGTCTTGCAAATAAGATACAAAAATGAAGGGAAGTAATTAAATTACATTTTTGGGACTAATGATATTGAATTTTAAGTTGAATCTATTTAAAATAATTAATTATATAAAAACAGAAAGGTAAACATAATTAACTATTTATAAACAGGAAGATAAAAATAAGTCAAAACTAAATAATTAAATAAATTGGTGGATTAAAAAGTAACTTCATTTTTATTATTGTCTTTAAATAATTAAGAGTCTGGTGTCAGTTAGCTAAGGATAATTGTTTAATGATTAAATTCAAGTAAGTTTCATCCATTAGTATTTAAACAGGCCATATCTGGCCCAAATATTCTACATGTTTTATGTTCAAACCCTACTAAAACGTAATAATTGCCTCATTAAAATCTCAAAGCTACAAGATAGTGCAAGATTAATTCAAAATATAGGTGCAGGCATGGCTGTGTGGTAAGAAGCTTGCTTCCCAACCACATGGTTCCGGGTTCAATCCCACTGTGTGGCAACTTGGGCAAGTGTCTTCTACTATAGCATCGGGCTGACCAAAGTGTTGTGAGTGGATTTAGTAGACGGAAACTGAAAGAAGCCTGTTGTATATATATCTATGTGTGTTTGTGTCCGTGTTTGTCCTTCACTCGACAACTGGTGTTGGTGTGTTTACCTCACCATAACTTAGTGGTTCAGCAAAAAAGACAGATAAAATAAGTACTATGCTTAAGAAATAACTCCTGGGGTTAATCCCTTTAAAGTGGTGCTCCAGCATGGCCACAGTCAAATGATTGAAACAAGTAAAAGAATAAAATAAGAATTACTTTTGACAATAATGTGAATGCTAAAGGGTTAAATTAGATATCAGGTGAAAGAAAAAAGAGAACATTAAAAATTCTTATTTCAGTGAATTAATCATATTTCCAAGAGACTAGAATAAGATATAAACTTTAAATTCTTACAGCATACATCCTTCTGAATTGAAAGCTTCTGACCTAGTTGATAGGGATGTTTGGCTCATGAGCATAAGTTTGTAGGTCCTCTTCCCAGGCTTGTTGACTCACTGGTTCTTGAGCAAGGCAATATATTTTACATTGCTTCAATCTACTTAGTTGCTATGTATACCAGTTGGGTACTGGTGTGGCCCATTCACCATGCAGCTGTGACATCTTAGCTGTTCCTACTGAGCTTGATGAGCTTCAGGGATGACTACATAGGCCCCTAAATTAGCAAAAGCATGGCACATGTTACTGAGCCAACAAACTGTATCTAATAATGTATAACCTGATATTTTTGTTAGCCAGGTGATGCTGGTGATGTGGTTATTACAATATTATGAGGTAATATCTATCCCCACTTAAATGTGGAATTTTCTGTTAGAACAAACTATATTGTGGTAGTTACATTACATCATACAAGCATACACACACACATTACCATCATCCACTTTTCCATGCTTGCATGGATCATACTGAATTTATTGAGTCAGATAAACTATGGCCAGATGCCCTTCCTGTCGCAAACCCTCGCCACTTCCATCTTGGTCAAACATATATTCCTGCAAGACTAGAAACAAATACACTGCCTCTATGACTGATACTTACAGCTATCACATGATATCAAGACAAGGAGACAAACACACACACACACGTATATATGTTATGATGTGGTGTTTTCTACATCTATAATGTGTGACTACTGTTGTGATTGTAGCTGTTGTATCTACTCTAGTAGCCATGATATTTTCTTGGTATCGGATACAGTGTATCTCTTCTATACCAGAATGGTAATACACCACTTCGTCACATTGTGCTATTGCTGATAGCTCTGCAAGACACCAACTTTAAACTACCTGCTATCATCATCATCATCATCGTTTAACGTCCGCTTTCCATGCTAGCATGGGTTGGACGATTTGACTGAGGACTGGTGAAACCGGATGGCAACACCAGGCTCCAATCCAATTTGGCAGAGTTTCTACAGCTGGATGCCCTTCCAAACGCCAACCACTCAGAGAGTGTAGTGGGAGCTTTTACGTGTCACCCGCACGAAGGCCAGTCAGGCGGTACTGGCAATGGCCACGCTCAAAATGGTGTCTTTTATGTGCCACCTGCACAAGAGCCAGTCCAGGGGCACTGGCAACGAACATATAACTTACACTTAACTCCAACAGAACTTGTACAACTCTACAATGATTGACATACGACTCTCTGTACTGGTTGACATCGTCTTACTTTATGGTGGCTGGATCATACTACTTGTCCCATGGTGGGGGGGTTACCATTTCCACTACAATATACATACATATATATATATATTTACATCCATATGCACATGCAATGACACACGTGCATACACACATACTCCCAAATCCACTCACAGGCTTTTATTGATCTGAAGCCCAAGTCACTTGTCCAAAGTGCCATGCAGTGGGGCGGAACACAAGACTATATGATTGAGAAACAAGCTTCTGAATCATGCAGTCATATCTGCACCTGCTCTCTCTTTCTTTATGTGTGTGTGTACTTGTTTACATTGAAGTTGATGTAATTCTGAGTGGATTACAAAACATCTGTAACCTCTACAGAAATATTAAAATTCTTATTTTTCTTTTCTCTTACCTTACCTTGTTTTATTTGCCTACACACACATATATGTATGTATATTATCTCTTTCTCTTTGTGTGTGTGTGTGAATATATGTATGTATAATTTTCTATCTTTTTTTTAGTAATATCAAGTTGGATCCTGAAAAGAATTTATCATTCTTGGTGAAGAATACACAAAATCTTGGAGAATTAGTTGAGCTGAAACTGAAATGGAAATATGAGAAAAATTTGTTTAAACCTTGGACTTGGATTAGCAATCCTCCTAAGAGTATCTTAGTTTTCAAACTTGCAGTCACAGATGAGAAGGCAGTCCAGTAAGTGGTGACCTTTCGCTTGAGATTTTTGTAATTTATTTGTGACTACAGTTGGAAAAGCTGACATTGTTGATGTCATAATTATTGTTAGTTTAGAACACAGATTATAGTCTTCAAATGAAGGTCTGGTATATGGTCTGTACCAAGTTATAGACAATCCCTTATCATTCCTATTGTCAGAAATATACTGATTCTCCAATTGGAAACATGTAAACAATGACACAAAATAAATGTTCAGATGTTTACAACAAAAGATATACGAAGGATATACCACAAAATGAATATAGTGTTCACCATAAAATAATCAAATTGCATACCCTGCAATAAACCACCATCTGTTGATACAGACAGTATTGTATTTCACTTAACTAAGACACAAAATATTAGGAGCAATGGCTCTGTGGACTACACCAAGTCATTTGACCAACTATCAACATGTCACAGGTCTGACATGTAACAATGTAACAACATAAACCAGTAATATCCTTGGGTTGAAACAAGTTATTATACACTTTATTTGCTCAAAGGATATTTCATGATGTGACATGGTACAAATTACCCAGCAGCAGTGAAAGTTGTTTAGTCCTAGTCTTTGATCCAACTGACCGACTATCAAATATGCTCCAGATGTAATAATCCTGTCTTTTAATCAATATACCCTTTATTTTAATCTAAAATGCCAGTGCAAGGTTCGAGGGGTTGATATTACGAGCAGATTGACTGATCAACTAGAAGTTTCTTTGTGGGCACATATTAGTGATAATACTAGAGTTATTGTTTAGCTCCCAGTCAATTCTCACCAAGCAGACCCATAATCAAACATGTTCCAACAATGACCACCCCCACGATTTAAACCAGACACAGATCATGCAGAACTATATTACCCAATATGCTTTTCCTTTTCCAAGAATGTGGTGTTTGATTTGAGGTAGATTTAGCTGCTATTTCTAGCAGCTTGTGTGGGTACATACTGGCTTTCTTGCTGATGTCCACCTAGTTAGACTGTGGCAATGCTTAGTTGTAAACGCTGTAAAACATTGTGGATTCTGTCTTTTTGTTTAAGAGCTTAATTTCTCTTGATTTTTATTTACAGGAAAACGTTTTGTCATACATTGTACACCGACATCAAACATGATTACCTACAATCCTTCAAACTAAGCAAGAGTTGCTGATAAATATGTGAAAGATAATTGAATCAACGTTGTTTTATAAATATATTGTATCAACATCTCAAGCTTAAATTTTAAAATAACATTTTCAGATAAACTTTGTTTAAATTTGTTATGATGCACATCATAATTTCATACTGCTTTGCAGAAAAAAATTATTTTCTAAATGGTACAATAAATGATTGTTTATGTAAATGTGGTTATTTATTTCCTGTTTATACTAATGAATTATTCATTACACATTGAAAAGAAATTAGCTTTCTTTGCACATTTGTGTAAATATATTTTTATAATTTTTATACCCATTAATACATCATTATCATCATTTTAATGGCTACTTTTCCATGCTTGCATGGCTTAAATGAAATTTGTTAAGGCAGATTTTGTTAGCCTTTTATTATTGGTCTTTGATACAAATAAACATTTTATTTGCTTTTGATATATTTGTATCATTAGCATAGAAAGTAAAAATGGCAGTTTGTATAACCAAAAACGTCTGCAGGAGCTTAACATAAAAAGTAATAACTCCAAAGCAGTTTCTTGAGGTATTCCACTCAAAATTATTCAATCTTTTGAAAGGGTATCATTTACTGTTGCAACAGATTAATTTCCGTCTCTTATTAAAAGTCATAGCACTATTCTCCTTATTTTCCAATTCTGCAAAAATCATACAATTTGTGATGTATCATTTTCCATGCTCAACTTTGTCAAAAGCCTTCACAAATTTGAGACAAACCATATCTACACTTGACCAATACTTTTGATCTCTGGCCTTTGGTGGTGGTGACATTGTTCCTTTCTGTACCATTAGCAATCCCTCTTCTTGGTACCTCTTCCCTTGTTACCCATTCTATACTGCCAACATCATATCTTGCCACTATGTCCACTGAATGCCCTTTCCCTCTGAGCATATCTTCCACCAACCCAATTGCTGATGTACCATATATACTCGTGGATAGGTCACAACCTTAGTTGTCAAAGTAGGTATTTGCAGTTGACTCTCAGATAAGTTACCCTATAATCTGAAGAGTTACATAGCTCTCTTTGACTTCTTAAATATAACTAATATTGTCAAATATTCACCTTTATTTCAAAACTTTGCTTACAAATATTAACATTTTTGTGGAAGTGATTTTATGAAAGTAGTAGAATTGATAAGAAAAAAAAAACAAGTACCAACTCAACAAAAATGTCAAGAATTACAAACAGAACAGAAAAAAGTGTTACATAAGAAAAATCTTTATTCATTTAGATATAGTTTTTAAACTCCATCAGGATTGAAACTCAAAAGTTCTTCTTCTGGACTACTGATACGCTGCTGTTCAGATCCTTGTGATGTCAAGTGGCTAGGTCGCACTTTATTTTTATTGAGATTTTGGGTAAAAAAAATGTGACCTATCTGCAAGTATATATGGTAATTCACTATATCCACCTCTATGTACCTCTGACCGTCACCCAACATCTTCACATTTTATTTCTCATGTATCTAGATTTATTACACTGTTTTTCCCCTCTCCTTTCATGACCCACTGCTCTTTTCCTTACCTTCTCCCTAACAGACTCATTGTCCATGCTGCCATCAATGTTCACCATTCACTTCTCACACTCTTGAAAACATACCTACCCAACCAACCATCCTACACTCTCCGCTCTTATTCTGTCCACCTTGTACCTTGAGAGTACATCCTGACATATCACCTTTCTGTCCCTTTTCTGCTGGGATACCTATGTGTCTCCTCTACAAGACATTTGTTCCTCTTCCTGTCGTACTTGAACCTCTCATCATCTGGTATAAAGCCACTCTCCTCAATACTGCACCCCCTCACTGCCAAAGAGTCTTGCCTTATAAGTTACTTGGTGACCCCACTAGTGCTGGTACCATGGAAGAAAGGACACCCAGTACACTTTGTAAAGTGGCTGGTTTTATGACTAGCATCTAGCCCAAGAAACCAAGCCAAAGCAGACACTGGAGACCAAAGTAGCTCTCAGGCTATCTTGTTGAACCACCGAACCAATGCCAGCATTGAACACAAATGTTAAAGAAGATGATGATGATTGATTTCTTGTTTGACCTTAGCACAATTTCTCATTTGATTCCTCCTATTATTGCTACAACTAACAATGGTCATCATTTAACATCCATTTTTCATGTTGGCATGGGTTGGGGTTTTGGAAGAATTTTTTTCATCTTATTCACAGCTGAATTGATTGATTATGGTACTTATAGTGTCCTTGTGGGGTACATCACAATTAATCATAAGGCAGTTTTCATCAAAATGCTCAAAAGTTCATATATATATATTATGAATTATTTGGAACTATGATGTTAATTCTATGCAGTGAAAAAATAACCTCCAATTCCAAAAAAGAAACTATGAATAATCTCACTGCACATATACACACATTATTATTTTAACCTTTAGTTTTCCAGCCTTGAATTTGTCAAGGCAAATTTTTGATGGTCAAATGCTTTTCCCATTGCTCATCCTCACCCGTTTCCAAACAAGCTAATATTTCTCTTAGTCTCAACACGTTTTCACAAAAGACTACAAGCAAGCACCACTGCTTGTATGTTGGTGTTGCTTATTTATAACATCTGCATGATATCGAGGCAAGTAGACAGTCATAAACACATATATATGATGGGTTTCTTTTCAGTTTCCATCTACCAAATTCACTCCCTCAGCTTTTGTTGGCCTAGAGCAGTAAATAAGACACTTAACTGAACTTGGAACCATGCATGTAGTTGGAAAGCAAACTTCTTAACTACACAGTCAGCCAAGCAGTGAATAAAAAGAAAATCTACATAATCAAATTTTTGATGAACGTGTCTTTTGGTGTTAGAAGCAAAATGCTTTTCAAAGAGAAAGCACCACACTCACATACACACATCTGAAAATTGAAAATAAGCCAAAGATTTTATTCATTTTTTTTTATAATTTTATTTTATTAATGGCTTAAATTAACAAAATGGAAACTGTTAAAAAGGGAAAATAATATTGACTGAATATAGTTCTATGTCAGCTCTGTAATGTTTCCTACTGTCTGCATACATTTATCAATACTCAATAGGCTTCATTTCTGATAATTTAAACCAATACCCACATTGACATCGTTTCGGCTCTCCCTTGTACAGATGCATCCAATGTATAACTAATGATTCCTCTTCACCTGAAATGATAATGGAATATATTTTAGTGTGAAAGAGAGAGACAACAGCTGAATATTGTATACCAGAGTCTGTCAAACAGCAGAAATGTAGCATACGGAGGGAGTGTAATGCCATATGTTAAAGCAGTAAGCGTAGTGAATGAGGAAGATCTGTCAAGGCTAATGAGAAAAAAAGGAAAACGTGTTGTATATGAAATGTTAACTTGTATGGGAAGTAGAGCTCAAGTGATCTGATAGATAGCTAGTGTCTGAGAGTATTAAAAGCCTGAGAAGAAGTGCATAGGATTGATGACAATTGGTATAGGATATTCAACGTGACTGGCCAATGAGTGATGAATGAATGAAAAATATAGCATTTATTAAAGCAATACATGACTAGATAGTAGGTGTGTAGTGACAACAGGTCTACTGCTGTCTCCACACACCTAATAAGAGTCAAACAGTAGTGATTTTTCACCATAGATTGTTACTACTGCCTTAACCTTTGTTGCCAGGTATCGTGTGAATGGTCGAGTGTGTGTATGTACATATTGATAAATAAAGGTATACATGCACACACATGCACATTTGTCCAGAGAGGGATGCATATTCCATTAATTTTAAAATCCTTTACATGAAACATATAGAGTAGTGTTTCTCAATCTTTTTATGCCATGTCCAACTTTGATATTCAAAAAACAAATGTACCTCATCATGAACCGACAAAGTAGATTTGTATACAAGTTTTATTTATTTGTCCCTTACTTATGCACCAAACTGAAGTAATTCATGTCCTACTTAGAGAAATATTGATATAGAGGGTAATTCTGTTAAACACCATATCTGTACCTACCTATGTGTGCATTTGTGTATGTATGTATGTGTGCATTTGTGTATGTATGTATGTTTTTCTCCTTGTCTCCGTATTCTTTCTGTTGAAGAGCGTAGCTCGAAACGTCAAAGACTTTCCGTATTCCCGAGCGTCATACTAATATATCCTTTTGTTATTTACACCTCCTGTCCTCGTCTGTTGTTATTATTTGTATATTCTCCCATATATATATATATATATATAGTTATAATAATAATAATAATAATCCTTGCATGGAATTTATAAATATTCTAATGCATCGCTATGTGCGTTTCCACAAATTACATATTTCTTAAGATTATAGTCTGTATTCCTAGGATGATTATAGTGTAGTCCATGGTATTCATGGACATCATGTAGATCATGTTCATGCATTTAAATCATCCCAGGAATACAAACTATGATCTTAAGAAACATGTAATTTGTAGAAATGCACATTACGCATTAAAATATTTTTAAGTTCCATCTAAGGATTATTATTGTTATTACTACATTTATCCTACATAATATCAGCACAGCTTGGTGCAACCTCAAAAAACTGGTATCGCCAATTGGCATCATTAGGCTGTAGCTAGCATAATAGAATAGGAGCTTTTATATGCATATTCAAAACATTTCCCATAAACGAACTTAAAGAATAAATATATATAGATACACACACACACACAATGATCATTTAAGCTATTTTCCCATGAAGCATGGGCCAGTTAGTACAGTGAAGCAGTCTTTCTGTGTCAGGTGGCTTTCCTGTCACCAACCCTCACTTGTTTTCAAGTGCAGTTATCTTCCAATCTATTGAACAGCTAACAGTCTGGACATGTTTTATGTGAGGAACTGAAAACAAACAACACTGCTTAAGGAGACTTTTGTTTGCAAAAATTGCACATGTTAAGACATGTGAGGAGGCCGTGATACCCTTTCATGGTGGACTGGGAGACAGCAATACAGGCAAGAACCACCCACTATATATATATATATATATATATATGATGATGGGCTTTGTCAGTCTCTGTATACCAAATCCTTCACAGATACTTGCCCAAAGTGACATATAGTGGGACTGAACCCGAAATCACATGGTTGGAAGGCGGATTTCTGTACCATGTAGCCATTCTAGTTATGAGTATATGTGTGTGTGCCTATATATATAACTACCAATCTGAAACAGTAAAGAGCAACAGGTTCACTGACACGACTCAAACCATTTAACTATTGCTTACCAGGTAGTTGTATTACAGATTATGCTACCTTCCATCTCAATTTTTGGTGATATAAAGTATTACTGCTTTCTCAATTTTACTGCATTACCTCCTGTAAGTTATTTATCAGTTACTTAGCAATAGCAGGATAGTATGGCCTACTAATGTAAGTTCCGTGCCACAAACGGTGTTCCTGCTTTTCTGACTAGAAAATTAGGTAGGTAAATAAATGACAACATAAGGAGGGAGTAACATACAGGAAGGAGGGAAACACTTGAGTATATCAGCCAGTGTTTGGAGGAAAGTATTTATAATATTTCAATCATCTCAGAAAAAGATAAAGGAAATACTGACTTTATCCAAATTCAAATGTAAGACTTACAAGATTGTAATTAAATACCACAAGGTATTTAGTTGGACATTACTGATTTTGAAGCAACACTGTTAAACAAAAAACACAGTATTGCTGTTGAAATAATAAAGCTTCACTATGTATCAGAATGACTACATGTGTGAAAACAGTGGATTAGGGTTCTTTATGTAATACAGACAGAAAATAATAGTGTGAAGATAACAGATTAGGTTTCATTATTTATAACTTTATATAAATAAATACTCACAGAATGAAAGTAAACATACTTTATTATTTCACAGCAAAGATTAGTTTGGGGGATTCAATGAGAATATGCGAGCTGAAACTGGAGCATCATGATTTCAAACCTATTTAACAAATTAACAAGAATACGTGGTGAATGTGCTCACACCAGCCTATATGCTTACATCAGATGTGTATTGTAATGTTTTACACAGACACAAAGTTGGTTTGTATATTTGGTTGTGTGTGTCCTGTAATTTCCTATTAATCACATACCATAATTCTTAACTTCAGCAACAAGACCGGCCATTATAAATTTGACACTTAGAAATTTTTTTACTAAAATGTTACACTTGTTAAACTGGAGGGATAAACATTTTGGATTAAATTGGGTGGATTACCATTGATGAGAAAGCAAAGACTTTACCCACTGTTATAATTGTCAGTTAATTGAAACAATGCATAATATGGAAAAAATAAATAATTAAAAAGCTTTACTTACATATACATCCAACAAGCCGCATATCAAATAGTGATGGTACAAGGTTGGGTTCACCAGAAGTCCCTTTTCCCCTTTTCTTCACATTCATTTCAAAAGGATCCTAGAAAGGAAAATGAGACAGATGCCAAATGTGTAGGCATGATACACATTGCTATAACTGATTTCAGCCATATAGTTGTGACTATAACCTGAGGCAACATATATACAAACACATCACATACAAATTATATATTAGACAGTCACACAGTAATGTGAATCACATTATGCAATTACACACATACATGTATTATTACCATCATCGTTTAACGTCCGCTTTCCATGCTCGCATGGGTTGGACGGTTTGACTGAGGAGTTGCAAGCCAAGAGGTTGCACCAGGCTCCAACCTGACCTGACCTGGCAAGGCTTCTACAGCTGGATGCTCTTCCTAACGCCAACCACTCCGAGTGTAGTGAGTGCTATTTATGTGTCACCAGCACGGAGGCCAGTCAGGCGGCACTGACATCGACCACACCCGAATGGTGCTTTTTACGTGCTAGTCAGGCAGTATTGGCATCGGCCACAATTTCACTTGACTCAACAGGTCTTCTCAAGCACACGTATATTAGTATGTATTCACACACACACCTCTACATCTGCATAACATGTCACTTTTTGAGACATGTTCCATGCCAAGTGATGGATACGTAGACATTAAGTTTTTCCCCTTGGCATAATATTTAACTGTGTATGTATATATACTTGAAAGATTAGGAGTTATATTGAATTATTTCTCTCTTTTCAAATCCTACTGTTTTCATATAGATGTGTGTACATGTATGAGTGTATGTATGTAAGTGAAAATAAACCGGAAGCTTGTGAATGTCCAAAGATAAGGACAAACTCAGATGGAAAGCCACAACTTGAGATTATAAACCTGAACATTAGATATTTACTCTAACAAAAGGTACTAAGTTTTTTTAATTTGCCCATGTTTTACAATCTGTATACATATATATTTACATACATGTGTGTATGTATACTCACTTTTGGTGTGAACATTGCTTTAACTCTCTTATGAATTCAGTAGTAAGAATTGTTTTATACAGTTCAAATAATTTTCAAAATAATAAAGGATTTGGGTGGGTTTAGTAAATATACCTATATATTATTTATTGGGATATTAAGCTGTTTAGAATATCTTTGAAAGACGAGTGTTTACCAACTGAAAATCGTTATTGTTCATACAATTTTTGCAGACTCGTGTAACAGCAATTGTGGTTTTCTCACAATTAATTCCGGCATTTTTTTACTTTTCTTTTCAATTTATTATAAATCCTTTTCTAGAAACGCCAACAGTTGTAAGGCTATGATACGAAAATACTGACAACATACAAGTTGAAAAGCTTGCTGCTAAAGCTAATATGAGCATCAGCAAGGGACATAACTCAGACAAAAATGAGTTCTAGTCCTTGATTCATAATTTATTAAATCATTTATTTCGTATATTTATCTTTAAGTGTGATTGTATACGTTACAGTGACTCTAGGTTTGCTTTGATCTGTAATCAAACGCTTCCTGCTTTGAACGACTCCACACAGTTTTCAGGTAAAGTTACTATAAGTCATATGTCAGTGTGACCGTCTCGTTTTTATTATTATTATTCTGTGTCCTTCAATTTTTTTAGATGGCAGTGTAATTTGAAGGATATTTAGCTGTTATTTCTAGTAGGTACAGGTGCCTTCATTCATTGGCTGTGTGGCACAGGAGCTAATGTACTGACCAAAATACACCACTCTGCTTACACTAGATTACCCGACTAGCAAAATCGGATCTTTCTGATTTGACGGGCACCACTTGTTTTCGTTAAGAAACACTTTCAAACTTGGGATACTGGTAGAATGTGTCATATAAAACAACTTTTTCTCTTAGCCTTCTTAACAAAAATTTGTACATCGCAAGTTATTTCATGTTAAAGTTGTATTTCTGTAATTTCAATCAATCACTGACATCTATTCAGCTGAATACAGTTACTGCTGTTTTTGTAAACAATAATTTTTCGCCGGTGTCAAGAGAGGGTTAGGGTTATGGTTATGAGTTATAGGGTTAGGGCTATGAGTGAGGTTATGGCAAAAGTAATCATAACCCTAACCCTAAAGCTAAAACCAGTACAAACGCACGAACGATGTCATAAATAACAGTACCGCCGATAGTTGTTGTTGACAAACAACGGCACTAATTTTATTCAAGGGAAAAGATCCCATGACACCGTTAGAATATGTTGTTTACATTCTACGGCAGTAATTGTTTTCACCTCAATAGACGTCAGTGATTGGTTGAAATTACCGAAATACGACAATTTTTTACATGAAATAACTTCGAATACAAACATTTTTACCATTATTTACATTATTTACATTTGACGGATATTTGTCCTCATCTTGTTTGTTGTTAACACAACGTTTCGGCTGATATACCCTCCAGCCTTCGTCAGGTGTCTTGGGGAAATTTCGAACCTGGGTTCTCATTCCTAACGATGTTACTATTATTATATTATTATTATTATTATTATTACTATTATTAATCAGGTCGCTGCCGTGAATAGAACTCGGAACCTTGGGGTTAGTAGCCCGCGCTCTTAACCACTACGCCATATGTTCTATAACACAAAATATACAAGTATACGAAGTTTGAAAGTGTTTCGGTACCAAAAACACTACATAAAACATTAATGGAAAGTGTTGCCCATTATTTAAGTGTTGTTGTTTGTTTCTTCTCGAAACATGAATGACTCACAAGGGCCGGTTTCATTGGCGTACAGGTTCCCCACTTGGATGGGACACCGGTCCGAACTGGAACGTGGAAAGAGTGAGAGAAAGTTGGGGCGAAAGAGGCAGCAGAAGTTCGCCATTATCTTCTGCCGGAGTTGCGTGGAGCTTAGGTGTTTCGCTCATAAACACACACATCCCCACCGACCCCAGCCTAATCCATTTCTTTCCTTCTATCTCACACCTCCTATTCAGAGTGAAACACCGGCGGCATATAAACAGACCAGCCACCCGCTTTATCGTAAAAGCAATTCCCACCCCACTATTGGTTGGTGACCAAACGGTCACCAACTTCAGGCAACTGAAAACTACACCGAATTAACACGTGCAACATTCTATCTAGTAAGGAGTTGATATTGTTGTGAGGAGCTATTGATGTCCACCACCAATACATATTAAGACTCGAGTCATAAACCAGGGGTCGGGATCCAGGATCTTTTGCGAGGCTGTTGCCCAAAAGTTTCTTTAAAAAATACCATATGAGGTGGGAATCGAAATTCATAACAAATGGACCCATTTTTATGTATTCTTTGTTGTAGCAGAGCATATGCAAAGGGTAATGGTTTGAAACTGCTGGAAATAAAATAACAATTTTATTATATTTAGTGTTGGCTCGGCTAGAAAGTGTGTTGCCGGGACAACTAGGGCAACACCCCTGCATCCGCCACTGTAAACTGCCACGAATGATGTAATACGGGAACGAAATAGCATTGAATTGTAGCAGACAATACAGAAGGAGATATTTGTACTCCTACGTGTAAACTGTAAATTACTGCTTACTCATGTTGTTTTCAAATTTTGGAACAAGGCCAGCAATTTCGGAGAGGGAGGCGGTCGATTACATCGACCCCAGTTGTTGGCACTCCGTCGCTTACGACGTCGAGGGTTCCAGTTGATCTGATCAACGGAACAGCCTGCTTGTGAAATTAACGTGCAAGTGGCTGAGCACTCCACAGACACGTGTACCCTTAACGTAGTTCTCGGGGATATTCAGCGTGACAAGGCTGACCCCTTTGAATTACAATCGACCCCAAAAAGACGAAAGGCAAAGTTGACCTCGGCGGAATTTGAACTCAGAATGTAAGGATGGACGAAATGCCGCTCAGCATTTTCCCCGCCGTGCTAACGATTTGGCTAGCTCACTGCCTTCAAACTGCTAACCCATATTGACCACTAACAAACCAGCTAACTGGAATAAAGGACAGCTCTGTCCATTATTCCAGACATATTTAAAAAATAAGGCAACCACCGTCAGCTTTTCAACCATTCATCTTAACCAGAAAATGGTAAGAAGCCTCTCTGACCTATTCGAGTGCTTTGAATATTTTACTTCACTTTCCCAACCCCTACTCCGAACCTACCCCTAATCTACTCCACATATAACCTTGGCCTACATAACTCCCATTCAGTCTGTATTTAAATGATCATTTCTTCCTTTATTCATCGATTTGCCTTATCGTCTGCTTATTATCTATTTATCAGGAACTATCAATAAAAACACATTCACTGATTCTTTAATGCTGGTTCTCTCATTCAATTTATTCTATTCACTCCAGTTTATCTATTCACTTATTCGGTTATTCCGTTATTTATCTAAGATACTCTTCTTCCCCCTCTCCACCCCGTTCAGACATTTATCAATGAATGTTCTGTTCTTTTCTTTTCTTTTCTACTCAAGGCACAAGGCCAGAAATTTTGGAGGAGGGTGAGGGGAGGGGGGCAGCCGATTACATCGACCCCAGTGCGTAACTGGTACTTAATTTATCGAGACCCGAAAGGATGAAAAGCAAAGTCGACCTCGGCGGAATTTGAACTCAGAACGTAACGGCAGACAAAAAATACCGCTAAGCATTTCGCCCGGCGTGCTCGCCAGCCCGCCGCCTTCATTTATCAATGAATATTAGACGCGTCTCCCGTTTACCTACAACTCATGTTTTTGTTTTGTTTTTATCTT
>NC_068988.1:83955101-83975088 GCF_001194135.2 Octopus bimaculoides
GGGGGGGGGGGTCGTTCGACCAATAATAAACACATGTACTAGTTCTATTTCACTTCTTTTATTTTTGTTTGTCAATTGGTTAACTATTTAACCAATTAACTATTAGATTGTTTGATTAGTCGTTCGATCAATCAATCAGCTTCGTCAATTGAAGAGTGACCAACCAAAAGCAATGCAGGAGATGGAATTCTGGAGACAAATAGTTGATGGTGTTCGTTTGCGAATGATGCGGTAGGTAGGTAAACAACAGGAACGACAGATATAAATGTTTCCAACTAATGAGAAATCTTCTAAATCATAAATTCCCAATGTTTTCTATCTAATCAGAAAATAATTAAATTTATGTCACTGCCGACACACTATTTTTAAGATAGCGTGTTAGCACTGCCTTTAATACCAAAGAAAGAAAAATAACACTAAATAGATTGAGCGATGCGATTTTAACAACTGCTATAAATGTATCAATTATAATTATATTTTAGTATAAATTAGTGTTGTGGCATTAATTGTATACAATATATTCTATAATCATTACTGGTATCATTATAGTTTTATATCTTGGTCAATTCAAGTGATTTGGTAACAGCTTTGATATTAATTTGACGTGTGTGCGTGCGTGTCGTAGGCATTTTCTGCTTCGCTAATCTTTAGCATTATATTTACATCCGCTGGGTAGTTGTGTTCCACAACTCTACATAGCCCCTCTTCTTTATCCCAAATCACTATGTCAAGTCTATTATGTATCAGGGACATTCCACCAGCGCTCTTTTTACTATGAGTGGCTATGGCTTCTACCATACTGTGGGATTCTTATTTCTTTGGACTTAGGCTTATCCTGCCAATGGATTTCATTATATAGTGTCTTAAGATATACCGTCATGACATTATATATATATATATATATATACACATATATACACATATACATAGCATATAGGCATGGTAGCTTCTGTACCCTTATGTATAAGTGTATCCTCTCTCTCTTTCTTTCTATGTGTGTGTGCGTGTGTATGTGTATGCGTCTACGCGCGCGTATATTTGTGTGTGTGTGAGATTTTAGCGTCTTTCGTCTTGTCCAAAGAAAACGTTTTGCCTGTTTTGTGATTATGACGTCATAATAGCGATAACGTTTCTCGGAGATTTTCGTTTCAAAAGTCTTCAGTCTCTTTCAACCTTTCACGGTGATTAGAGGCTAGGGAATGTGTGCGCCAGGGGACGTACCCAGGCAGTGAAGACTAGAGTGAAGTGAGAGTCATCTTCAGCTTGTTTTCAGTGTTTGTGGGGATACTTTATGCACCCTTAAGTTCTTAAACACCCAATGTAACATGCTGGTTGGTCGTATAACATAGTTACAAGGTGTACGGTAGTGTCGCTGGGCGATCTTTCGATACTAATTCTTTTTGTTTCAGCGTTTGTTTACATCAATTCGGCATTTTCCGTAAGGGAAGAGTTTCTTTGCTCTATTAAGCAGCAAACAGCAGGGACAAAGAAAAAAAGCAAACATAAACACACTCTCTCTCTCTCTTTCCCTCTCCCTTAAAAACATATGTCAGTTATCTCTCTCTCTCTCTTTCTATATATGCATATATCCATACATATATGTACATACCTACATCTATATGTATACATATGGGTACAGGGCATCACAACACAAAAAAAAACGTTAAACTATATATATATATGTACACACACACACACACACACACACACACACACACACATATATATATACATACATACATATATACACACCAAACTTTATATCATTACCTCTCTCCCTCTCTCTCTATATATACATACAGATAGTGAGATAGAGAGAGAGTATGTTTATGTTTGCTTTTTTTCTTTTTCCTTGTTTGCTGCTTACCACAGCAAGTCTTAGCATACCAACATCAAAAGAAATCGCGCCCTCTATCTCTTTCGCGTCCTTTCCATCTTCCCTTACGAAAACTGCCGAATTGATGTAAACAATCCCATGTGGTCGCTTTGGCAGTTACCAAATTAGTATCGAAGGTATGCCTAACCGTATGAACTTTTAGCCAGGCGATTCCAGTGCAGGAAACCTGGGGGGCCCAACCAGAAGCATTCCTCACTCACCGTACATTCCCGCAGAATAATTTATCCTAAATAATTCTGTGACAGCAAAGAGAAATAACAATAACGTTAAATAACAAACAAAATGATAAACAGGAAATGATTATCACTTAAATAATTCATGCGTATATCAACAGAATATAATTATGAATATGGTGAGTATTTTAATAAGAATTTAGTTTGTTACTTTCAAAATGTTTGAGCATCTTTTCAATTTACTTCTATAATAAAGCAACATTTATTCTTCATTTGATGAACGTGGTATTTTAATTAAAAAAATGTCTTGCTTTAAAATGTCTCAACATTTCAAATAATTTTTGTAATAAAGCAACATTTATTCTTCATTCGATGTTTGATATATTACATGAACATGGAGAGTATTTTTTAAAAATGTTTTTTTGCTCAAAATGTCTGGTCATTCGACGTTCGATATCCTGCACC
Source organism: Octopus bimaculoides (assembly GCF_001194135.2). NCBI lineage: Eukaryota > Metazoa > Mollusca > Cephalopoda > Octopoda > Octopodidae > Octopus > Octopus bimaculoides. Next base: position 83,957,637 of record NC_068988.1, read on the forward strand.
AGATTGGTGAGTATTTTAATAAAAATAAGTTTTGCTGTTAAACGTTTGAGCTTTTTAAACAAGTTTTTTGGATACCAAAATATTTATTCTCCATTCGATGTTCGATATACTGCACACATCACTATTATTATAACATGACAGCAAGTGTATAATTTGCCTTGGTCTCTTTGTGTTTATGTTGCAGTGTATGTTTGTCAGTCTCCATCACTCATTTTCTCTCACTCCTCTCTCTCTGGATTTCCGATTTGAATCTGTCATCGACATCTTTCAGACACGCATTTTATTTTTGTTTTTCTATCTATCTATTTAGCTAGCTAGCTATCTGTCAATCTGTCTTGTCTGTCTGTCTACATGTCTATCTACCTCCCTATTTCTGTCTGTTTATGTATGTATGTATGTACGTGCGCGCGCGTTCATGTGTGTATAGACGTTTGGATGGGATAATACCTCTGATGAGGAACCATCTGCTGCTCTTTGGATAGTTCGTCCGCTTTGGTCCTCACCTGACACCTAGCTCCCAACTGTGGCTCTTCGAAACTGTGCATACAACAGCAGCCACACCCCGTCCAACGGCTTCCACAGGCCGGCTGAACCATGATGAGGATAGACGACAGCTTTCAACCCTCGGTGATGCATATGAAAACTGGACCCGGTGGACTGCACAAGGAAAAGCACAAGATATATTCAGCGGGCAGGAGAGCGGACCAGCAAGCGTTGCTGGAGCGAACAGGGTACAGTGAAACACAAAAGAAGCTGCGGCTATCCATTGCATCCCAACTTATCTCTAGTCGTCTTGACTCCGTTGCAGTCCTGGAGCGATAAGCAAATGACAAAGCAGCAGGTATGGATGCACAGGAAACTGTAAGGCGGACAAGGACATAGGGTTGCTCTCCGTTACTGAAGCAGCAGTGGAGTTCGGCATTCTCGTGGATGTCTGAGGATTGCCCTCTTTAGGATTGTTCTGCGCATCTCCTATGACCTGAGGAAGGAGCTAGAAAAGGTGCCCTAAACATGGACCTCTTCACCTTACCCTGGCCTGCATCCTGCGCCAGGCGAGGATCGCAACCATGTGGTCGAAATAGAAAGACGAAACTGGTGACATCGCTCACCATTGGCGCATGGACTGTGCGAACATTCTGGCACAGCTCCTAAGCAAACAGACCTGTGAGACGGACAGCGCTTGTTGCAAGAGAACTCGGCAGGACAAAATCCACATTGCAGCTCTGAACTAGACCAGGCTTGCAGGCAAAGGTCAGTGATTGAGGTCAAAACCGGCTATACCTTCTTCTGGAGTGACCATAGCAGCAACCAACGTCGTGAAGTAGGAATGTGTTTTGCCATCAGATCTGGTCTGATCAGTAAGCTAACCATTCTCCTCAAAAGACTGAATGATTGATTTCAGTCTCCCACCGCAGAGGAAAGTGCCAAGACACCATCATCATTACCTGTGCCCCCACCATGACTTTTACGAAGACTTGGAAGCCCCCATAGCAGCTGTGCCTCAGGAGGACAAACTCGTCGTTCTCGGCGACTTCAATACCAGAGCTGGTACAGACCACTAGACATGGGAGGGAGTCACTGGAAGAAACGGAGTTGACAAGAGCAACAGCAACAGTCATCTACTACTGAAAGCCTGGGCAGTGCACCGTGTTTCGCTTGCCCAACGCCAAAATGACGTCTGAAGGCATCCATGCTGCAAACATTAAGACGCGATAGGCTGGATGTTTGGATGATGAAGGCCATGTGTGACACAGAATGCAAAACTCGACATGCACATCCAGCCCAGGCGGCGACCACAAAGGAAACTGGCAAACAAGCCACTAAACATTGGCAGATTGGGATGACACAATGCGAAACAGGACCTCAGTGAAGACCTGGGCAACAAGTTGAGCCAAATAGATATTGGTAAAAAGGGAGTAGAGGAGGACTGATAGTAAACTATTCAACCTGCAGAGACAACAGGCCAAAGACAAGGCAGAAGAGGACTCAATGCGTGACTTCCTGTTTGCAGACAACTGCGCCCTCAGTTCCACCTCAGCTGCACCAGAATATAAATCGATCTTCCACTGATTGCAACAACTTTGGCCTCACAGTCAGTACTCAGAAAACAGAAGTCATGCGCCAACCTGCCTCGCAGAAACCTTATGTAGAACCAGTGGAAAGGGGAAACTTGAAGGTTGTTAAGTTCACAAACTTTGGTGGCACACCTTCCAGATCTGTGAACGTTGACGATGAAGTTGATACATGTGTCACCAAGTGAAGCTCAGCATTTGGGCGGCTACGTGAATTAGTGTAGGAGAGGTGAGGCATTAGACTGGCCACCAAGTTGAAGGTGTGCAAAGCAGTTGTACTGCCTACACTGCTGTACACCTGCAAAACTTGGACGGTTTATGAACACCATGCCAAACCGCTTCCACAGGAACTGAGAAAGTTGTTGAAAATCACCTGGCAAGGTCTCTGGAGCTGATTAGCCAAGTGTTTAACACACTGCTGAGGAGAGCGCAGATCCAGTAAGAAGGCCACCTTGTTCGAATGCCTGACACACGACTCCCCAAAAGACTGTCCAAGTAAGGTGGACAAAAAAAGCGCTTCAAGGATACGCTCAAAAGCCCCACTGAATAGCTTTGAGATCAACCTCAATACCTGGGAAACGCAAGCATAAAAACTGCCATGCCTGGCGAATGGCCACCTCGTACGAATAGAACAGGGCTGCAAGAGCATAAAGCAAACACGAACTGTGCAACTCCAGAGCCAACTCCTTGCCTTCAGTCCCAACAGATCACCGGTACCCGACCTGTGGTAGAACCTTTTCGTTTTGTATCGGATTGATCGGTCATAGCCGGACACATCGCCAACCGTCCTCTTCATCCACGTGATGTCCTCATTCATCGTTGACGATCTAATAATTCTTTCTACTATAAGCACAGGGCCTGAAATTTTGTGGGGAGGGGGACTAGTCGATTACATCGACCTCCAATGTTTCTCTAGTACTTAATTTATCGACCCCGAAAGGATGAAAAGCAAAGTCGACCTTGGCAGAATTTGAACTCGCAACGTAGCGATGGACGAAGTGCTGTTATGCATTTTACCCAGCGTGTTAACGATTTTGCCAGCTCGTTACCTTACAGGACGATCTAATAATGAAAGTGTGTGTGTGTGTGTATGTTAGATACATACGCACCCACAACTTAATGTTTCAGTATAAATTGTCTAAGAATTTACAAGATACATTTTAGTCGTACTTGGTAGGAATGGTAACTAAATTTCGTTCAAGAGGAAGTAACTCCGGCTCTCCCAGAAATCGTTTTAGTTTTGTAAGAATTTCGTGGTTTTCGTTTATTTTTGTTTTTCTTAACTATCAAGCTGAGAAAAATAGTATTTTTACCTCCATTTTTTTAGCTTTATATGTAAAACGGTTATGTGTCTCCAGCCAGCAGGCCCGATCTACACGAGGATGCTACTCGAGAAAATCATTGACCGAATAAGGCACATGAGATGGAAGGCATACTTCAATGACCAAGCTACATTGCTCCCACAGGTCAACAGTTACAACATCAGATCCAGAAGTTTCCCACCCAGAAACAAAGACCTTGAAACCTTCATAGCGGACCTACTGGATATCAACTGCAAACTTGGATTCTGCAAATCCTCCAGCCCTTTTCAGTGCAAGCTTTCTTCTGTTATTCATCTCCTTAAAAATTCAGATTGGGCTTTACTCTTCTCTGATAAACAAATAAATAAATAAACTAGAAGATGCCATCACGTATGATAGCCTCTTAAAGAATAGCATCACACAAAATTTTCGAAACATTTTTCATAAAAAGCTTTACTGTATCATTTGAAAATCTGCCAAATGCATTCCATTGCAAAAATTACCCGGTAACGAAGGGATGCTCAGCGAGTGTGTGCGTACCAATAACGAGAACTGCTTCACGGATGGAGATTTTATATTTCTATTCATACATTGTTACATATGTTTCGGCATGACATATTATTATGGGACCACCTCGCCATGCAGTTTTCTCACCCTCCCTCCTTCGCCCTTTTCTCCCTGTCCCCTACTCATCTCTTTTTTGTCCTTCTTCTCTCTTGTCTTTCTCTCCCCAGTGGGTTCAAAAGGGAAGAACCAGCCGTGTGTCAATGTCTGTGGGAGTCTCTATGAGAATCTAAAACAACGAAAGCATGAGATAGTCATCCTCAGTTGCGAGTGACACCTAGTTTTGCAATGGAGCCTTGTATTCGGCAGACACAACGACCCAATGAATAGTGAAAAGGTAGAGACCTGGTCAAGTCTCTATTTGCACTCTCGTCGCATCAGCGAATGATGGTTCTGCAAGACACGACTACACAATGCTCCTAGCAGCCACTGACCCTATGAAGGAAGTGTAATGGTGTTGGTGCTGGTGTCTTGGCTTGTTGAACAACCATCACCCCGAATACTATTAAGTGGGACATAGTTTGTGCAGAACCGGTCCCACTCTCTCGTCCTTCAAACTTGTATTAGTCTGGGTTAATAAATGCTGCGAGCCCAGTAATTACCTTTTCTTAGTTGAGCAGATGTCACATCTTGGATGTGCCGCTGGGTTGAGGATCAACAATTGTGTCCCTGTTGGTTCGAGACAACTCAGGCACCCAAAACATTAACGAAACAGTGGTACAAATTAACAACTCATATTTGTTCGCAAGTGATATCTTTTGCCTTTTACTTGTTTCAGACAATGGAATGCTGCCATGCTGGGGCACCGCCTTGAAGAAGTTTTTTGGTCGAACGAATCGACTCCAGCATATTTTTTTTTCTTTTTAAGCCTGTTACTTATTTTATTGGTTTCCTTTACAGAACTGCAAAATGTCTTATGGTTAAGCTGGTTCCCATGCATTTCCCTGAAGAGAAGATTAGTTTCTTATCAACATCATCTATTCCTATGGAAGGTATAATTTGTAATCTTCGAAACATATGTTGGAAATAAAAGAATTCATTTAACATATGCGTTTTACTCCATTTACTAAATCTATATATTTAATCAAGTACCCAAAATAACAAGGAGTTTCAACCTCATAAACAGGAGTTACACCACAGTCATTTTGCGATCTTTGCTACCCTGGTATCTATTAACCAATTTATTTTGTCCGAGTTAATTATTAACTTAGAGAAAATAAATACATATAATAAAAAATATATATAGATATATGCATATATATATACATATATATATATATATGCATATATATTCTACTATATTCTACTTCTTCCCCTTTTTCTCCCTCTACCACTCTTTCTCCTTACCCCTAACTGGTCACATGTGTCCAGTCACTCACTCTTTTCATATCTTGGTCTCCCCAACTCTTTCACGTCTGGCCGTATAGTCTTTTTTGTGTTTATTTCACTGTTTCGTTTTCCCTCCGCCACTACCCTCCATGGAACAAATTTAATTTGTGTCCGTGGGAAGAGCCATTTTAACGATGCGTCCTGCTCTAACTCTTCGAAACGCCAATGTTATAATGGTGGCAGCTGATGAAGGAAATGTTCTCTATGTGGCCTGTGTGTTTTCTGTACCCTGTTTATCATTTTGTGCATGTTTTTTTGCAACACCATGTACCCAGATATGCATCTATATATACATGTAGATGAAGGTATGTACATACATCTACATATATATATGCATATACTCATATATTATATATATATATATATATATATATATATATATGCATGCATATATCTATGTGTGAGTGTCTGTATTTACATCTTTAGCAGTTTGGCAAAAAAAGACCTATAGTTAGTTATCAGATTAATTTAATGGAGTCTAAATGGCACAGGTCAGGCAGGTAGCAAAAATGTTAACCTATTCTGATCATCATTATCTAAAGTCCTTCCATATTGGCACAGGTTGGATGGTTTGACAGGATCCAGTAAGCTGCATCAAGCTCCAATGCCAGCTTTAACATGGTTTCTATGACTCGATACCCTTCCTAATGTGAACCACTTTAGTATACTGGGCACATTTTCCTGTGATACCAGCACTAGCATGTTTGCCAATTAACTTGTAAGAAGATCCTTTGATTGAGTGGAGTTGTAGTAGAGAGGGAAGCAGCTTTATTGCAGGTGGTGAAATACTAAGGTATGATAGAGGGACAGGCACAGGTAGCTTGCTATAGTGGAAATATATGACTACCCTGCATTATGAGGGTGGATATGAGCAGTTGGAAGGAAGACAAAGATTGGGACAAGGTGTCAAAAAGTTGTCCAAAGGTTATCTTGCAAATACCAAAACATGGCTGGTGTTTGCAATACAAGTACAAGAATTTTAACTCTAATGAAACTGCAGTCCATTTACTGTACACCATTTATGAGTACAACCTCAGCGGCCTTGATACAGAAAAAATATTTTCTGGTGTATATTTGATTTTAAAGAATGTTGCAAGTTTATTCATCAGGTTAATCCTGATCAAGCAGACTTATGACCAAAGATAGGCATCCCAGCTGTGACCATTTCATCTTTTTATACATCCAGGATTTATATTATCCAATGTGTGCCTCCAATTTTGAAGATGGTTGGTGTAATTTTAAAAGAAATTTGGCGGCTATTTCTAGAAAATTAAGCAACCATGTAGAGATCCGCTGAAGCTTACTTCACAATATTTTCATATTCTGTCAAGGAAAATAAATGGAAAAGGTTTCCATAATCATCCATCTAACTGAAGTAAGGATTAAGAAGATTCATGCTAGGTACAATGTACAAGATTAATCCAGAGACCTACATTTCATTCATCCAAAAGTGTCACTAGTATAACAATTGTTTCTAATTTAGGCACAAAACCAGCAATTTTGAGAGGAAGGGGTTAGTCAATAACATCCATGCCAATACTTGACTGGTGTTTTATTTTGACACACTCCCACCTACCTCCAAAGGACAAAAGGCAAAGTTGACTTTGGTAGGATTTGAACTTGGAATGTAAGAGTCAGATTAAATACTGTAAAACATTTTTCAGTGCTCTAATGATTGTTAATAATTGTTTCAGTAATTTTGAGGGGAGGGGGTTAGTTGATAACACTGATGCTAGCACTTGATTGGTACTTTATTTTTTAACTTCCAGACAAAATTCAAGAGAAAACAATGCTCTAATGTTCTTGTCAATTTACCACCCTAACAGTGCTACTAATGCTGGAAGATCTATGCACCCACCTCTACACAATCACACACAGGCCATCAAGTTTGAATTGACAGGATGAATATAATAACTTAAGCGGCGACTTTAATCACATTAGAGCATTTACCTGGTGAAATGGAATGGGAGTTAATTATTCTAAAATATGATTTGTTTTGTTACCTCATTTCCTGCAAGTTTTGCCAACAATTCAAACCGTTCTACACCAACAGCATGACCAAGAGCATCGGGCATGGAGACGTCAGAAGCTGTAAGACAAAACACAGAAGCAATTAATGACAAAATATTTATAAAAGATAACTGAAGTTTTTATTAAAACACTGCATTAACTGATATCAGTCATGCACTTCTCACCTTGTTGATACAAAGCAGGAAAATATCTTGCAAACAATAGATTGTATGATACTTGTGTTGCATGCACTGGTTGCAAAAGGTGTGCATAGGTCGAAGAATAATGAAGCAAACACGCCTTGCTAGATGTGTAAAGTTAGTCTCCATGAACGATGTGATACAGCTGAGCTGAGGGATTAAACTAAAACAAATCAGCTATAGTGCACACAAATGTAGTTTACATTAAAATGGATATGCGATGTATAGAAGGATCACAGAGGGGTTAAAGAAATGCCAGGATACCCAAGTAGAAGAGGAAGACAGACAAATGATAAAAGCTGATGTCGAATCTCACAAACAAAATTAATGTTGCATGGTATATTTTAGACAAAATACAACACTATATAAATACACTGAATACCATTAGTATTGCATGGAAAATTGTATACAAGACACACCATGAATACTGTGTGGGAGAAACCATAAAGACACCAATACTTTTATAAGTACAGCAACATAGATATAAATACTGAAAGGAAAAACTTCAAACAAGACATAATCAAATATCTAACACCATTAGTGAAGTATTAAACCTTAGACAAGAAACTCTATATGAAACATCAACTTAACATTGTAGAATACTCAGTCACTTACATGCTAATTTAATGAGCAGATAATTCACTTGATCAAACTGTTTGCTCATTGTCAAAACCAATAGTGAACCATTTACATTTGACTTAAGGTCCTTTAACTCAGTAAAAGATCAGTTGTATGCTAGTCATTAAATCTACCTTCCTATAAAATGTAAGGCTTCACATCAATCATCATCATGATTTAATGTCTTCCTTCCATGCTGGCATGGGTTGGACAGTTTGACAGGAGCTGGCCAGGCAGGAGCTTGCGTCATGCTTCTGTGCATGTTTTGGCATGGTTTTTACAGCTGGATGCCCTTCCTAACACCAAGCACTCCATAGAGTGGGTTGAGTGCTTTTTACATTGCACTCACAGAAGCAAGGTCAATTTTGGCATGGTCTTTACAGCTGGATACCCTTCCAAAGGCCAACCACTTTTCAGTGTGAACTGGGTGCTTTTTAAGTGGCACCTGCATTGGCAGGGTCACCAAGTGACTTTGCAAGGCAAAGAGTCTTTGAGAGGTGAAGGGGCTTTGGAGGTGATCTTGTGTCAGATGATGAAAAATTAGAGTGTGACAGAGGCAGAAACAGATGTCTTGTAGAAGTCCATGGTTACCCAACGAGAGGGAAAGAAAGAGAACAAGAGTTAACAAGAATGAGGGTAGAAACAGTTACCTAAAGAGGGAGTGGGAGTTAAGAAAGAGGTGTGCTGCTGTAAAGGAGATACACAGTTATCTAGCTAGAGGTAAGAGCAAGGGAGGGAGTGAGAGAGAGTGAGCAAGAATGAGGATAAAATTACCATCAAGTTCCACTTAAAAAAGGAAACCTAGATGTGGGTCTATCAGAAGGAGTTATTAAAAAGAAAAAAAACACTTAAAATAACAGTCGCTACAATCAATAATTAATCAAGGTACAGCAAATATCTGAAATACAGAAAATAGGTTAAAAGAAAAAGTTTATAAGTCATGTTTTGTTAAAATAATTATTTCATTAAAATGTCATACATTATGTTAGTGTATAACTGTTAGCAGAGCGAAAATTGATTTAATTTAATGACTGAAATTTGATTTTTACAATAGCAGGTAAAAGTCTGTGAATCCATATCTGAAAACAATGTCAATATTTTTACTGTACATTGACATTAGCAGCTCAACAACATTATATAAAAGCATTGTGATCTAACGTTATGGACCACTGCATATATTGTGTGTGTGTGTGTAATGTTTATGCTGACAATCTAAAAATATACCAGTGTTAGACTGTAAACACAAACTCTAATATAACTATTTTATAAAAAAACTTTTTTGCATTTGTTATAATTTGTTTAAATCACTTCATTCAACCAAAGAAAATTTTTACATCAATCAACTGTCCATAATACCATATGTGTCAACATTTTCATTTCACATCCATTTTCTATGCTGGCATGAATTGGACAGGTTGACCCAGTCAAGTCGGATGTCATTCAGAGTTACCGCCCACATACACAAGGTCACAGGACTCCATTTCACTCAGACACATCAGTTTTGGCATGGTTTCTATGGCTGGATGACCTTCCAAATGCCAACCACTTTATAGAGTGTACTGGGTAAAGTTTATCATTGCACTAGCAGTTACATATCAATCTTTTACTGATTACACTCAGTGGACTGCTGGCCATATTGGAGTACCACCTTTGAGGGATTTTTGTTGATCATATCAATTCTAATACTTACTTTAGATTTAATTGATCTCTACTAGTCAAAACACATTACAAGACAAATACATGAACCAAATTATCTAATGTATCCTTCCTTTGTGAAGATGAGATTTGAAGGAATCTAGCTGCTATTCTTGCAAAATTGAACAACCACAAAGGGTTTTTATGAGGTCACTACAATCAACAATACCCATTACCTACAAATTTGTTCGACAGCAAAAACTATTTATCTGCTGTAAATTATTTTGATAATTACCCAAAAATGTTAAATGTTATTTAATACTAATCATGTCATTGTGTGTGTGAGTAAACATTTTTAATGTGAGTACGAGTTGAAAGCTGGGTGTGTGGGAGGGATTTTAAAACAATTGTTTCTAGAGCCAGATGCTATTACAAAAAGTAGCCAAGAAAGAGACGTTTCTGTTTTTCCTTTTTCAACCTACCTTACTCTAGAGCAGTAGTTCTCAACTGAGATCCATATAAGATTTTTGGGGGTCCACGTAAGCAAAATAGTAAATTGGGGACGCACAGTAGTATATTAAAGGTCCATGAAAAAAAATTTGCTTCAGATGTATTTATTGCAGGAAACAGCTAGTTTTCTTTCTCTAACATTTTTCATTGTTCAACTTTCACAAGGGAATGTTTGAAAAACAAAATAGGAATTTTGAAAGAAGTATCTAAAAAGCTGTTTTTAAATATCAAATGGCTAAGAGGGTCCACCAGAGTAAAATAATAATCAAAGAGATCCATAGATAAATGATGGTGGGGAACCACTGCTCTAGAGAAAAATACAGAGGAGACAATAAAGGATTTTTATCTTATACCCACGTAGTCGATAGCTGCAGCTCCTTAAAAAAAATTACAAGTAGCTGTGCCTCCCAAATAGACATTTCTATTAACAAACATACGATTGTTTGGAAACCAGAATGAATAATTAGCTCCTAATACTTGTTTATATAATATGTGATAAACCTAAGGTTAACAACCTATCCAAAATAAACATTACTGCTATTTCTATTTTTATATTGACTTGTAACAGAATACTATGAAAACACTTACATTTGCTAACGTCTAGGGTTTTAAAAAAAGGTCAACAGGATACACGAACAAAAATAATATAAACTGTTGTAATAAGTTAACGCTCGTAATGCAATCGTGAGCCAACACAAAAGATACAATGGTTAAAAAAGGAACCAGTTAAGTGGTTAAAGCACAAATAACCAGCAGGTAGATCTGGTTTAGAGATAACCAGAATGTCAAGGTCAATTTGAGATCACAAGATAACGGAAATAACATGTGGATGTGCGTGTGAAGATAATAGGTGAGGAAGGTAGGAAGTTCGAAATTTTGGAAGGGTATGTATCTTCACCACTTCTGTGATATGCTATTTTAACTGCTCGACCAAGCTTAAAACAAAAGCTCCAGTTAGCCCTGCGACTGATTTGATCGACATTAAAGAGTTACAGCCCCTTGTAGCAGTAACTCATAAATTGACAATTTAAAAAAATATATTTTTATAAACAGAAAATTATAAAAACTTAACGCAATTAAAATAAACATTTCTTAGCCCTGATTGAGCTGGCTTATGATCAAAGATATTCCAACCGTGACCATCTCGTTTATGTAATCCTGACTACATTATCCAACAGAACATTCATTTTTTTAAAAAATGATGTATAATTTGAGGAAAATTTATTTGCTATTTCTAGTAAGTCAAGCGATGACAGAGAACCCTTGTAGGCTAGTAAAAGAAATCGTAATTTTCTTTAGCAGAAGGTAATTTATATTTTCATTAATCATGTTTTTTTTCATTCGATTTCTTCTTTTTATGTCAAGCAATGGAGGAGGATCAACAACCGTATAACCTCTACAAGTCCTCTAAGATCGATACGATTTATAATCAGTTTGTACAACTGCGGGTTAATGTGGCCAGGATGGGAAATCTATGGTGTCGGGGAAGGCGTATATGTGAAGGAAGGACAGGAATATTTAGTGCAAGTACTTGGCGATGACAGTTCAGAGTAGCAGAAACTATCGTAGGAACTGTAGAAGAGGAAGTGAAAAGAAACAACAGTTGTGAAGCCATTGTCATTACATGCAATTTCTTGACCTGTTAGAAATAATCAAATTTCCCTCAAATCAAAACACACTATACCGTCTGAAATAAGAAATACTGAGAAATATAATGTAGTCCAATATTTAAAAAATAGTTGCTTACAGCCGGAACATCTTTGATGCTAGGTCTACTGATTCAAAGCTAACTTGGAGGTAAAGCATCATCAATCACAATAAAGTGAAGAGGTTAAATAACAAATGGTTAGTAATTACTCTTGCTAAAAAAATAGCGAAAGAGGAGGAAAAAAGAAGCTAAAAGCTAAAAGCGGTGAGTACAAAATAATGACCTCAACTCAATATCAGAGGTCATCTGAAATATATCGAATAACCTGACGGAATTCACAAGAAATGGAGCTTCGAATGAGATCTAAGACCAACGAAATGACTGCGTATTCGGCAGTGAGCTGTAGAAAATTATATGAAGTAGGCCTTAAGTTATTTATTAACACCAAACCTTGGCTAAGAACTGCAGGTAGCATATTTGAATAATTAAAAGAATAACATTTTTTTAAAGTAACTGTCATAATAATGAAAACTATGTGGAAGGGACAAGTAGAGTCATTTGATATTTATTTTATCGATTGCAGGAACTCAAAGATCCAATGACAGTTATTTTGCCTTACTTCCTACTATTTCTCCCACTACACCACCAAGTCGAGAAAAGGGATTACCAACACAGTCGAACTACTTGACAAGTAAATCCCTTTTCATTATCCACTAAAGGTTTCCAAATAATAATTATAACAACGATAATTTCAAATGTTGGCACAAGGCCAGCAATTTTAAAGGAAGGAGTAAATGAATATCATCGATCCCAGTGTTCGACTGGTACGTTTTTACACGACACCTAAAGGATGAAAAGTGAAGTCGACCTCGGTGACATTTGAACTCAGAACGCAGTGGTAGACGAAATACCGCTAAGCATTTAGTTCGGACGTGGTAACGATTCTGCCAGCTCGTGGCCTTAATAACAGTAGGATAAATTAAGTAATGTTTAATAACAATAGGATACATTAGGTAATGAAGTCCTATATTACACTGAAATATTGTTGACTACAGCTCTACTCGATCAGGTTTATGTAAGGGATTGTGTGACACCTGTCCAGTGCCAACCTTAACTTCCTTACAGGTTAAACAACAAACTTGATTACTAAACCCTTTTCTAAATTTGTTATATGCAATCTGTTAATTTGTTATACAATTTTAAGGTCTACCGTGAACCAGCTCATATCTAAGTATACTTAACAGTTAAACAGAAAATGTTAATATTTTCGATAAATCATAAATTTCAATACCTACACACATGTTTTACAACAATTTGAATGGGAGAAAAGGCTCATTATATTTGGTTCTGAAGGCAAAACTTGAAATTTTTATGAGGAAAAATAGGGGCTAATGCATAAAAAGATTCAGGGGGCTTTCCATGCAAACAATCCATTGATAAATAAAAGTAACTAAATGTGAAAATGCTTTAAAATAAGTGTCCTGGACACTAACTGCAGATAGATCCAAAAATAAATCTAATTTAATTGCTGAACACAGTCACTTATCAAAATTATTTAAATCTGTTTCCACTTGACAAACAGCCTGGACTTTAAACTCACTTCAAGTAGAAATGGATCACACATTGTAGTTTAAACCTAAATCTACTTTGATCAAACCTAAGCTCAAAGACATTCAAACCGTAAGAACCCTGCCTTATAGCATATAAAGACATATAATGTATAGTTTTCTAATTTAAAATCGTAGTTAGTGTGGTCTAAAGGAATATCTTAGTCTATTATAAACAACTAAACTTAGTGCAGAAATCTTATTCGCCACTAATTCGTTAATAACAATGGGTAGCCCCATAATAATAACTCTTATGTGATTGTCTGGAAAAAAGTTGCCCCTTAAGCAGAAAAAAAAGTAGGCTCACTTCATTCCGAATATCTGAGCGAAATGAAAATATATTCAATAATGAAAGTATTAATATTGTACTAAAAAAAATCTGTGGTATTTGTTTTTTTTCCTTTGCATTTTAAGTTGAAACCCATGCAATTGCCCAAATTAGTTCCTCTATCCTTTAGGCTATGGTAAGGACATGGGGACTATTCACAGCGTCCCTTAACCATTAGTATAAATGTGGCCGGCGTGGTACATTATGAGGACAATGGGGATGTTGTTGGTAGTGAGTCATCATTTGAATTGAGAAAACGTATCGCAACAAATGTAAGAAATCCTGGGAGAAAACATTTCTATGAAATTTAAAATGCTACTACTTTTTAAAAATGAAAATATCATTCCACATGCAAATGACATGTTTATATGCCTCGTCTATTTTAAATGAAAACATTAGGACGGAATGAAAAGAGTACGTCTTTCATTACTCAAAGATAATACAACCCCACCCCCATTTCTTTCACTATTTTACCCAGGTATTCTTGCAATAAAAGTTTTTGAAAGGTATCGAAAGAACCCTAAAATAAAGTGATCGTATGTTAGACATGTATGTGTGTGTGTGTGTGTGTATATATATATATATATATATATATATATATAGAGCGAGAGAGAGAGAGAGAGAGAGAGAGAGAGATATGAACAGATTAGTAAAGATATCGATAAGAAACGATTTTCTCTAGGTCATTCCCTCATCTATCAGTCCTGTGGTAAAAGCGTTCAATCATGACCATTTTTGTGTAACTGAGACAACATCCGACATGTGTCCTTCCTTCTTTCGAAAACGGTAGAATTTGAAAGAGATTTGGTTGTTATTTCAAGCAGATTGGGAGAACGCCTATTAGTCTCCTTGAAACCCCACCTCATCCACCTTTTATTTTTCAGATTCGTAATTTATGTTTGAAAAATACACATCCAAAGAGAAGCTTTAGAAGCACTAGATAATTTCCGACTCTAATATACAGGAATGCAATGTATATATTAAAATATTTGACCGTTTGCACGAATATAAATATACATATATATGTGCAGAGGAGTACAAGCGAGAAAGGGAAATATTCGATACAAAAAAAGAATCTATATATATATTTATTATAAGTCGAAATTCTACTTTCATCGTAAATAGTGGCTTACGTGACACAATGCCCATTCAATAACCACAGCTAAAATACAACAATACTAAACAAACGTGACTGTTTTCACCTTGAACTGCCCTCCCGCTCTCACCAAGCGACACTCAAGTAATTAAAGCAAAACGTAAAATCATTGTAAAAACGTTGTGAAAAGAAGCCACAACTGTAATTTCTAATGTAAAACAGACATTAAGAATAATAGAGAAGCTGTTTTGAAGAAAGATGGATTTTGTTACATAAGAACGAAATGAAGAAGATTGCAAGGTTGGTGCAATATGATGTAGGTGTGTGATATGCAAATGAACCAGTAGTGGCGGGGAGGATTGGGTTAATTCAAAGAGGGTCTTACTCACCAACTTTGCCTTTATGGTGGTCAACTGGCTTGCCACCAGCTGAAGAACTTCTAGCCAGACATAGTAAAACTGGCCGCTGTTTACTCACAATATTTGAGGCAAGCCGACATAAAGAAAAAGCCATGCTGCTAAAGAGGTTCACTGACGCTAAGAAATCTCGACGAGATTTTAGTGAGAGTTCGTCTAGGTAACCGAAGTACCTGACGTCACTTCCTGTATCTAGTGAGACTACGTCACTGGATCACCTTTCCCCTCCTTTCTGTAAACAATTTCAATGACAACGTGAGCCTGTCATTGGAGACTTCACACGGTCGATCAGTTTGCTTGAAATAGCAGCCAAATTCCTCTAGTCATTATGGTCACGACTGGAAATGCCTTTGAACATGGGTTTGCTCAGTTAGGGCTGATACTGGGCTAAATGGCAATCATAACTGCACAAACAAGGGAGCTCAATCAACTAGAAATAGCTCCTAAATTTCCCTCAAATTCACAGGTCTTTAAAAAAAAATGGAATGGTTACGGTTGTGTTGTCTTGGATCATGGGTTTGCTGAGTCAGGACGGGTTGATCTAGAACTAAGCAATAACCTCCAACGGAATCTACGTCCTCGATCAAACTGCAAAAAATAGCAGTCATATCTCCCTCAAATGGTTCTCAAAAAAGACAATGAAAAGACAAACTGAATAATGTGATTTTACATTATGCTTGGTAAAAACAGCACGGTCTTGACCGCAATATTTTTAGACCATCGGCTAAACGGCAACAACCACAGTGACCTCTCACTCTACAACTATATTATCACGAGTGATAAGGGCCCGGTAGTAACATTTAACCCGGCCACATCTGACCCATCTACCTGTTTTATGTTGGAACTGACCAGACCTGATCCCTCACGCGTATTTCACAATGCCATTCTATAAATAAACAATCACATCATGGAAATCTCAAAGCCACACGATGATACGTGAATATTTCAAAATAATATGAATAAATATTTCATTTGATAGAATAATCTGAATGCTAAAGGGTTAAACTACATTCGCTCCTGCAGTTTAATAAAGCCAAAATATGTCTATGCTGACAAAGGTCAAATTCACTCTCCACTCCATTCTATTTTTAACAGAATTAAATTTCGAGTTGTTTTTTCTGCTTTTCAGCAAGATAAAAATTTTCAAAATCACTACCAGTAATTAATTTTAATACATTAACCCTTTCACTGCGAAATTAAATTTCATGGTTATTCCAGTAATTACGCTAAATATCTACCAAAAAATTGGTACTTCAACAAAAAATAGTTTTAAACATGACGTTTCTTAACAAAAGATACATCGGTGTATGAAACTGCTTTCTGCAGTTAAGGATAATGACATTTTGAGTGGATATATCTGATTTCCGTAATAAAAGGGTTACATCAAATACCCTAGCTCCCACTCTACAATTAATCACATATCGGTATGGAGACTATTGGTGTAGTTTAGTGTGTGTGTGATAGCAGAACCGAGGGGAATTGTCTTAGTGGTCAAGAAACTACAGCCAATCAAGAAACTACAGCCAAATCACAACTATTACAACGGACAAAAATAACAACCGAATATTACACAAACCTATCATAGATCCCAACTTATTAATGATTAAATATTAAGTAAAGACAAATTCATAAAAGTAATATTAGTTTCAAATTTTGGCACAAGGCCGGCAATTTCGAGGCTGGGATAAGTCGATTACAGTAACTCCAGTGCTCAACTGGTACTTATTTTATCGACCCCGAAAGGATGAAAGGCGGAATTTCAACTCAGAACGTAAAGACGGACGAAATGCTTAGCATTTTGTCCTGCATGCTAATGATTCAGCCTACTTGCCGCCTTATTCACAAAAATAATATTTCAATGAGGAAATATAACATCAAAACAACCACGTAGTTGTCTCCCGTTCTTGCTACATCTGTTGAAATAATATTGTTAAAATGATTTAATTATTGGAATTTTTTTCGTGAGTGTGCTCCCTATATTGAATCTGTTGATACTAACGTAACTGCACAAGTGAATGGCATTCCCGAGTAACCAATCTCAGTGATTTACTTTTTAGA
>NC_068988.1:83975824-83984425 GCF_001194135.2 Octopus bimaculoides
TCTACACCCTTTGAAAAGTATTTGTAGAAAATTTCATTAAAAAGGTACCCATTTTTCTGAAAGTTATAGGGAAACAAAGCCGACTCGAAATCTATACCATCTGAAGCGTATTTGTACAAAATTTCATTAAAAAATACCAATTTTTCTGCATGTTATAAAGAAACAAAGTCGTTGAGGGCGCACTTGTGAGATCTTTCTGATTTGGCGGACACCATTTTTTATTTAGTTTTTATTTAGTGTGTTTTCTACCGAAACACCAGAAACATCCCACTTGTGTAGGTATGCTCTATATTAAAGTGTTCATTTATAACAATTTTTATACCGCTACTTTTCATTCTCACTACAACTACTGTATGGGTTGTTTACTTTTGAACCACTCGCACAGGAATTTCAAAGATATTGCTATGTTCCGGTTTACTGTATACGCCACTTATCTCTATAATATACTGAAGAGATAAGTAAAGCACTTGCCTCCCCATTGCATTCATTGTATGAGTGAGAGAGAAAGAGTACAAAGAAAAATTGTACACATCTCTCTATTTTAATATTAAGTTTTCAAAGAATAAAGTATGCCTCGAGAGTGTCATTGATTACTAAGGAATTTGCTTAATTTATTGTCGATTAAATATGTCTATTGACTCATTAATTACTTCTGTCACACAACAGTCAACAGTTATCTGTTTCTGGGCCATCGCTATCTCCATAGAGACATTCATTGCTAGTGACAGTTATCGCAGGACAGATTAAATACAGGGCGTTCAGGTTAAATTTGACAGTTTGCATATAAAGAAACGAAAACACAATATCTTGTCCAAAGATAAAAGTATTTTTAAAAAATCGAGATAACAGTTTATTCAAAGTAGCCGCCCTCAGGTTCCACCATGACCTCAAGACGGCTCCAAAATATGGCTTACTATATCACTGGAAAGACCTTTGAATACCTCCTTGATCTTGGTAACCAGCTCGGCCTTAGTATTGCAGGCAGGTCGGTTGGTGTCTTTCTCAACCGTGCCCCACACATAGTCATCCATGGGATTACAATCGGGAGAAATAGGTGACCAGAAATTGGGGCTGGTGAAATCGTAGAAATTCTCCGACAACCGCTTCTGATTCTTTCTGGAAGTATGGCAAAAAGCTGCCTTCTAGCAGCGCCCTCTCCAACCAAGGATTGACCATAGTCACCAGCAGCTTCTCGTAGCTGTCTAAGGTCCTGTTCAAATATGTATGGACGAATTCCGGAGTGCAGGTGCAATCAGAATGCCTGCTGTGTCCCTTCCTGCTGGTCACGGGTTCGTAGTCTCCATTCCAACTGTTCATGTCACGTCTTGCAGCCTTTACAGCGTTCACAGAGCGTTGAACAGCAGTCACGATGTCGGCATTTTGATACCTGACTCGAATCATCATAATATAGGTAACTCTTTTCCAGTATTCAGATGGCTTCCAGCCCTCCATATCAGCTAACTTTTTTTCAACTACAACTTTAATTTTTATGCACTCCAACACCGTCACCAATACATTAAGCTGTTCCTGAAAAAAGGAGACATTAAAAAATCGTTTAATTAAGCCCGAACACTGTTAGTACCAACTGAACCCTGGGGTTCGATGTAATCGACTAGCCCCTACACCTAAAATTTTAGCACAAATCTTGTGCTAAAATCTGAAATCATTAATAATACCACTTTTTTTTTTTGTCCTGATTATTTTTTCCACTCTTACAGTAACACATGACGGTGTCACTCATATATCCAGTCGTTTAAGTTGTCCTTGTTGGGGTAAATAACTTACTCGCATTCATCCACTAGTTCCACCAATAGCTGTATTATGACTAACATATTCAGTAATCAGTTGTAATAACTAGTTGAGAAACAATTATCTCCAGCAATGTTTATTGATAACACTCAACATTTTATAGATCATATTTGCCGGCGTATAAGATGCACCCTCGCATAAGAGGCACTCCTATTTTACAAGTGTGTTTTGTGGGGAAAAAAAAAAAAAACAAATTTAGTATGCTTCATCATACATTTATTGAAAGATATTTTTATCCTATATCTGTTTGTGCTGCTTGCACGAAT
This sequence comes from Octopus bimaculoides, assembly GCF_001194135.2. Taxonomy (NCBI): domain Eukaryota; kingdom Metazoa; phylum Mollusca; class Cephalopoda; order Octopoda; family Octopodidae; genus Octopus; species Octopus bimaculoides. Next base: position 83,977,900 of record NC_068988.1, read on the forward strand.
TTCTGTGACTCTCCGTCGCCATTGAATTCTACCCGTGCAACGAGCGATTTAGTATGAATTTGAACTGGGATCTTGAGTCATAATGAATCTTTCATGAACTAATTACACAACCATGGATGCCACCCCTACAGATGCGTTGCAGTTACTCTCTTAATAGAGCTTAGTGATCCTGATCGTTGATCTTCTAGAATTTTTCTGCTAGAATGTTGGCTCAGTTGAGCTCTTCTGATGCCTCTTCACAATCCTCCCTACTGCAGTCCCATGACTTCGCTGTATTCCTGGCAGGGTGGTTGAACAAGTACTATACCTTGCTAAAGGGTAGTCTGTAACAATTTAAGGAACGGTCGTCACTCCGTGAGGTATTTTCTGAGAAACTGCATACTCATTGACTGGTATTCATGGGTAATATACTTTAAAGTGGTTTTGTAGGATGTAAACATTGTATTTCTGGCTGTGATGTTTTATATAATCGCAATCAGCTAGTAGGGTGACTCACCATCGCTATGGTTTTGTCGTCTTCCACTGATTGCAAATACCTGACAGGTAGATGAAATTTTGTTAACATTAGAACTTTTCATTTAAACAATTAAAAAATCTTTCTTAAAGGTAATAGATCCATTAAATAATGTAACACAGATGGGATATATGCTGGGGAAGGAGGTATAACGAGATGATGTGACTTCCCCACATAACTGCCAAGTTTTCCTAGTTGTACTAACAGGGTAAGATATTTTGGCCAAGTTTTCCTAGTTTGTACTAACAGGGTAAGATATTTTGGCTTGTTTTCAATATTTTATTACTAATAACAATTATTGTACATAGGGGACTTATGTTTATGCGGCTCCATAGGATTACAAAATTCATTTCAATAGATTCTTAACTGAAACGTCCGGTAATTTCAAAATTAAACTGCCAGAAACAAGTTGTAGTAACGCCTTGTCTCGTGCGCATGCGTAGTCATCAATATCCAAGTTTAGCGCCCTGATTCTTTCTCTTTCCCGGCCGGCCGGCCATGAGCATGGTCATGTCAAGCTGTCTCTCCAGCATTCCAACTCTGGGGACAGCTCACAACAGCATTCCGGCGTCTCAGCAACCAAGATTTAAGCTGCCTATTTCCTCCATAAATGAACATTGTTGTGTTGATAGTTCAGAGTTCTGCGTTCCGTTATTATTTAGAATTTAATATAGGAAAGCGGGTGTACACCTAATGGTGTATAACCACTTTCCTATAAAGTTTTTGTTTAGCTTTTAAATGCTTAATTTATTTTCTTGCTTCTATTTTGTAAAATTGAAATTGATCTTACTAGTAATGTTAGCCTATTCAACAGGCCACCCGGACGTCGTGACTTAAATTTTTCTTTCACCGTCGTTCATTCAAGCTTTGTGAGGGGTGTGAGCAGGAGCAGAAGATGGGATTATAATCTTTGAAAATATTTTTCATTTAAATAATTTTTTTCTTCCGCGTAGCACATTCTAGAAAATATAGATATAATGAGCATTTGTCCACATCCTGTTATTTTACTTCTGAGATAATATGTATACCTTTCTGTTTTCCCGAGGCCTGAGGGGCTTTAAAGAGCGAAGCTTAGTTCCAGTTTCATTTCTTAGAATATGGAGTTAGGATCAAAGTGATATGAAGATAATACCCTCCTGGTATTTTTTCCAATCGACAATTAAGTGAATTAAGACAGAATAAAGAGAATTGACATAGAGCTACTAGGATTAAAGATAAATGTCCTATTTGATAGAATGTCAATCTAACGTTCTTATTGAGAGCTATATAGACTGACGCAATGTAAAACATTTTGTCCTACATACATTATAATGTGAAATCCATCATAGGGTGCCCGTCTATTAGAGGTAACATTGCCATAGTAAAGTGTTAAATCAGATTCACAATATGACATATGTATGAGATCCGAGCTCGTAACCTACAAATAGATATGTTAATGCCTTGTAAACTAGTCATTATGTATATAAAAGTGTATGGACACACTAATAGGCACTTTCAAGATAATAATCCTTTAATTCTTGTTCAATGTAGTTGTAAAAATAAACTTGTTTTGAAGATATGAAACCTCGTGTGATCTATCCTAAAATTATGGACCATTCTAACTTCAATTCCTATGGCGGTCATCTTAATCGTTCAGCCTATATGTACCTGTCAAATACTGAACTCGATATAATCGACTGTTCTGACTTCACAAAATTTGAGGCTTTGTGTTTTTGTTTGCTATGTTCAAAATCGTTAGCTGACAGAATCATTAGCTTGCCAGACAAAATGCTTAGCAGCATTTCTACCGGCTTTACGTTCTGAGTTCAAATTTCGCCAAGGCCGATTTTAGCTTTCATTATTTTTGGGTCGAGAATTTGTTGATACGCCGGGCGAAATGCTTAGCAGTATTCCGTCTCTGTGAAGTTATTGCGTGAGTCTATGTTGAAGTGTTTATCGAATTGTTGCCATTGTTATTGATTTGAATTGTTGCTAAAGTTGCTAATTCGTTAATTGTTGTTTTGTTTCCCATTGTGGAAAATGGAGAAGGCGCCGGAGGCTGGCCCAAGTTATGCGGCCGCAACGAGCAAAGGGGTAGACGTGCAAGAGTTGGAGGTCTGCGAAATAAAAGTGGAGCCTAGAAAGATGAAGGAGAGTGAAAAACTAATCCCTAAGGAAGGTAATATTCTGAAGCTAACGCCACCTGAAGATTTATCGGCCGGCGTGTTAAAAAGAACGGTAACATTTAAAACCATGAAGGTAGCCACAAGAAAAATAGAGATTGCGCCGATAGAAGCCATAGAGGAATGTATAAAGGAATTGAAAAGATTTACAACATACGTTACGAGAGAGAGGAAATACGCCACTGTGGAGGTGCGCTTCACGACGGAGGAAGAAGCAATAAAGTACACCACAGAGGCAATAAGGACAGAGGAATGGGTGCTCTTGCCTTCGTACTGCGGCAAACGTGTGGCCAAGGTGCGAGTGGATAAAGTACCACCCGAATTGAAAGAAGAATGGCTGATGACAGCCATAATATATAATATGAAAGACGGGAAGATTCTGAAGGCTACAAGGACCCAGAAGGTGAACTACTGTGGATATGGTATCGAATTAACGATTCAGGCAACAACGGAGGACTTGAATAGTGTAGTGGATGAGATTGTGCTGCCGGAAGATATGAGACTGAGAGTTACTGTGGAGGGTAGGCTGCCAGTGTGTTTCACATGTGGAGAAAGGGGCCACATGAAGGCATGGTGCACCCAAAGAAAGCCACAAACAGAACAAGAGGAGAGACATGAGAGTGTGGACCATGTAGTACAGGACAAGGCAACAGAAAAAGAAACGGAGAAAGGATTCACTGTGGTTAAAAAGAAAAGAAGGAGGAGCGGAGGAGTGAGTTCTCCGCCAGAGAATCAGAAAAAAAAAGAGAGAAGAGGTGAGAAAAGAAACTGTGAAGGAGGGCAGTAGGAAGGAAAAAGAAAGTAGAGTTACCAGTGGAGAAAGTGTCGGAAACTCAACTGTGTGAAGGTGAGATGGAGAGACTATTTATGGAGGAAGAAAAGAGAGAACCAAAAGTCCAAGACAAAAGAAAGAAGATACGAGGAAGAGATGGAGTGTGGTATTATGTGACGTACCCAAAAAATGTTGAAACGGAGAAAAAAAAAAAAATCAAGTTTCATTCAATAGTAAGAGTGAAGGTGCCTTCATACGTCTACGCAGAGGACATGAAAGCAATATTGATTGAAGAGGAGAGCTACAGAAGGTTGAAGGAGATGTGTGAAGATAACATTGACCCGCCGGGAGTGGAGGTGGAATTTGAAGAGTTGCCGCTGGTGGTGGATTTGAGAGATGTCGAACCACTGATGAAGTTCTACAAAAGACAAAAAAAAGTATGAAATTAAAGGGGGGGGGAGAATAGTTGTAAATAATACATATAACGGTTCAAATGGGGCCCATGCGTCCATTTTCATTTTTATATAACTTTCATTTCATTTACATTCGTTTTATATCTTTTGTCCTCATTGTGGTCTTGTCTGTCCTTGTGGTGTCCCCATCTATGTTTAGGGCTTTATGCCTAATAAAGAAATCGGTATTTCGTCTGTCTTCGTGTTCTGAGTTCAAATTCCGTCAAGGTCGACTTTGCTTTCATCTTTTCGGAGTCGATAAAATAAATACCTGTTGAGTACTGGGATCGATATAATCGACTATCTCCCTCCCGCAAATTTCAGACTTTGTGACTATAGCAGAAAGGATTATCATTATTATCAAGGCAAAGAAATAGCGCAATTGGTAGGGTACTAAATAAAATCTTACAGATTTGAGTTACGTCCCTTTACGACCTTAATTCAAATCTTGCTATGGTCGACTTTGCTTTCTTTATTCTAAACTCGTTATATTAATAATAGCCCAGCATTGATACTACAAAATATTACCTGATATTTCACTGATTCTAATAATTTAATACCTTTCAACTTTATAATACTAACGATATCTGTTTTATCACGCAGTTTCTCTGTTACCAAATATAAATGCAGATACTTCAGAGTTACTTCCCTTTTATTCCATTTTGTCGGTCGGTATCACAATTTTCTTTTTTCTTTTTGACATCTCTCTATTATACGGACAACGTGACAACGTGTGCTTATGTATAGTGTTGCCAACTTAAAATCACAATTTACATTTTTACTTATATTCCTTAATTACATTCACCATTGAGAAATAATTTCTTTAATTTCACTGATTTTTTTCACGTTCAGCTGCAGTTTTTGGGTGTCTTTATAATCTATAACTTCTAACCAGATTGCTTCAGCATAAGATTTATTTGTTCATTTAGCTTTTAATTAAGTTGAATTTAATTTAAAGAAATTTTCTCTTCATTTAAATACATTGCTTTTAAGACAGGAAAAATTGGCCCACTTAAATGTCTCAAAGTATTCTATACAGAAAGACATTTGATATTCCTTGGTATAGTGAAGTTTCTAAAGTCTTTCTCTCGAGCCTGTGGCCTAAATTTGGTTTAGGATTAAGAAGTTTTTTTAATATAAGCATCAGGATCAAGTGGATCAATTATACATCTTTTATCTTTTACTTGTTTCAGTCATTACACTACAACCACGGTGGGATGCCGCCTTGAAGAAATTTAGGCGAATGAACGGACTCCAGTACATTTTCTTAAAAGTGGAATTTATTTCGTCGGTCTTTTTTGCTAAAACGCGAGGTTACGGGCGTAAACACACCAATATATTGGTTGTCAAGTGTGTGTGTGTGACGATCCTCTTTTAGTTTCCGTCTACAAAATCCGCTCACAATGCATTAGTTGGCCCGAGGCTATAGTAGAAGACACTCGCCCAAGGTGCCACGCAGTGAGACTGAACCCAGGACCACTTAGTTGGGAAGCAAATTATTACCACACAGCCACAATACTATCATATTAACAATAGATTTGATCAAATTCGAAAGATCTTCAAGTAATTTTGCTTTGTCAACAGTTTAGTCACTTCCAGGACGGGCAAAAATTAAAGGAAAAGTTCATTCCTAGAATCAGAAAACATCTGGTGTAGTGATTGAGCACTTTTCTTTTGTACTTGTTGTTTGGCAGCGAAATTGTAGTTCAAATTATTCGCTTAAAATCTAGATGCACAGCAATTCACAACCTTATCATTGATAGCAAGGTAAAGCTGCTTGTAGGCTCTTTGAAAGAACGTTTTATAGGTTTCGGATTCTAAAAGTTCTAAGCTTGTGGGCAGGTATTTAGTACAAGTGTAGAATACTGCCAGCTGTAAAGAGTGGCATATACATCTAAACAGACGTAACGATAGAACTTGCTCTTCTACTTTCTGGAAAATGACTCCTACTTTACATTGATGTTGTCGGTTCCAGCAGATTTTTTTCAATCGGAATTTCTAGTACTGACACGAGTTATCCCCCCCTCCCTTGCACTAGGGTAGTGCTGACACGATAAGAATAAAGTACCCGGTAACCTTTTATTTGCAATCGCATAAAGTGAAAGGAAAAAAATTCAGCAATAATCGGCAGTACTAAAATTTCGTTGCAAACTACTTTTCGAAAAAAGGGAAGAAACACAGAAGCAGAAAAAAAGAACAAAAAGAGAAGGAAAACTGGTATTTATTGCGGCAATGTCATGATCAGAGAAAAATGCTGAAAAATGCTTGATGTTGTAGTGACAATTTATAGCAGACGACTGTTATATGTTCAATGTCCGGAGTTTTATCCATGCATGCGCAGGGACTAGTTCCGGAAGGAATACAGGAAGAGTCTCATCCGCATGCGTAGAGTTCGACACCCAGCTTTGGCGCCTTTTCTCAGTCTCTTCGTTGACTGATCTCCGTCGAGCCAAGACGTCCAACAGAACTCTCTCACATGTCAGCACCAGAGCTTCACAAAAAACCACGGAAATCATTCAGGAGGCGTCTCAGTAACCGAGGGCGACGAGCTACCGAATTCCCTCCAAGCGTGAACTGAATTCCACTGTAAATAAATATTGTTATGTTGTTCAGAATCTGCGTTCCG
>NC_068988.1:83985309-83986868 GCF_001194135.2 Octopus bimaculoides
GACGTCGGGCCAGAAAACGGTGTTCGGCAGCCGCTGCGGCCTCGCGCCGCCGGCGCCCCTCTGGGCGGTCCATGGCAACGCACCCGTGCTTGCCATCCCACTCCCGGTCGCGACGATACAGTCGGCCTTCCCCATTGGCCGTGGCGCAAATATTATTAGACTGAAACCGACGCATACGGGCCGTTGCAGCAGCCTCGATCCGCAGCTCCGCACGGATCAAAGCGTGCGGTGGCTTCACGCCCTTCGATTTTGGTGACTCTGGATAACTGTCAGTACGATCGCACGTGCTAGTATTGAGTAGCCTTCGCGCAACGGGTCCCATTCGAACTCTCATAGCATTTTTGTATATTGTTTGTCCTGTATCTTTTCATTCTATGTTTTGATCATAATGATTAAAATAAAGATTTTACTTCTGGAATGTGGTGCCACTAGACCTCCATACATGGACGCAGCCAACGGATATCAGCCTGCAATACAGGCGATTATATCGATTAGTATTTATTTTATAAACCCTCAGAAGGATGAAAGGTAAAATATTGATTTTAACCAATTTATTACATTGGTGTATGTTCGCAAATTTTGATGTAAGGGTTAAATTTTATTTAATCGACCTAGAGCTCAAATAGTATGTATTTTGTTGACTCGAGGGGAATGAAAAGCAGTCTTCTCTCGGTAAATTTTGAACTATAGACAATATACATGCAAGAGACGAGAGCAATAAAGCATATACCCAAGCCCCACATTTTGCCGGAAGGTAGACTTGTGACCCTGTAGGTGGTACTTTAATTTAATATGGTTCAACAGAGCATGTTCACTTTCAAATGTTCATAAAATAAAGCTTGAAATGAGACAATAACCCACACGATGAAAAGGGAACAATAATAAATGGCAACATTCATGAATACAAGTTTCTTGTTAAAACGAGTAATAGAGATAATTTTGTGAAAATGAACGTCAGTGTTGTAATTCAGATAAATGTACGTGAAATACAGATTCTTTCAGGTAATAGCATATAATGTGAATTGTAAATATAGCTGACAGCATTCAGTCATATCAAACAAGTAATTAAAAAGGCAGTACTTAAAGTTGAACAATACATAGCAATCAACTCAGATAGTAAAGTGTTCTAGAAATATTTGTTCGAAACAGGGGCCTCAGTCTCCAGTCAGCTCTCTTCGTAATCCCCACACAGGTCAGATGAATAATAATTCTAAGGAGTGCACTGAACTTATTTTCGAATGCTGTGTTGGTACTTTAACTCCTGAAAATCCAAATGTACCGTCTTCACACTCAACTAGCGTCAAATTCCATAATGCTCGTTGAATTTACTCCTGCAATGCTGTAACACAACCTCCAACATATGCGCAACTATGCTTCACCTGATTTTGATTTTGTGGTGTTATGGGCTGTAATGAGCTGTGTGTTGTGGTGGAGAGAGGTGAGGCAAACAGAAGTGAAGCCAGACCGGAAGGGTCAGACCGGAAGTCGGCGACACGCGGTTGAAGGCTCGCACGTGGGGTCAGTCAGAAAACAGAGAGGTTACGAGAAAGACGTGTTCT
>NC_068988.1:83986878-83987292 GCF_001194135.2 Octopus bimaculoides
TTGTAACTGGGTTTCCTGACCACCTGTCGGTCGAATTGCAGAAACTGCCGAACGTGAACACCATGCCCATGGCAGATATAATAACGAGGGCTCGTATGTTAGTTTCATGTTGTAGATCGACACCGTTGGCAGCAGCGGCGACAGCAAAAGGTGGCCGACCAAGGAGTAGCGGAGAGGGTTCGAACAAGGAACGTGTGCGACCGTTCAAAGGACAGTGTTTCCGGTGTCAGGGCCCGCACATGGTGAGAGACTGCAAGTTACCCAAGCCTGAGGTCATTTGCTACCGTTGTCGAGAAACGGGACATTTAGCCAGCGAATGTCTGCATGGAAACGGTCTAAGGGAGACTACTGCGCCAGTGGCCGTCCCTTCAGATCAATAAAGGCGCAATTTTTTCTACCCGTTGTTGATGTGCT
>NC_068988.1:83989545-83995662 GCF_001194135.2 Octopus bimaculoides
GGCAGACGTCCTAACCAGGGTAAAGCGAGCTTGGTTGCAGGTGCCAGAGGATGCGGAGCAGGCTGTGGCTGCAGTATGCTGTCTGAGTGACTCGGAGTTGAGGAGACTGCATACCACGCATCACATGGGAGTGGACAGGACATTGTTCCTAGCCAGGAAAGTTGACTCCGAGGTAATTCGGGAGCGAGGAGTGAGTGGGAGAGCCGGTTGAATGATCTATAGATCAGGGGGGCGTGTGGTGTTATGGACTGTAATGAGCTGTGTGTTGTGGTAGAGAGAGGTGAGGCAAACAGAAGTGAAGCCAGACCGGAAGTCGGCGACACGCGGTTGAAGGCTAGCACGTGGGGTCAGTCAGAAAACAGAGAGGTTACGAGAAAGACGTGTTCTGATCAGGAGCGATCGTGTACTCCGCTGCGGTCGACAAGGTAAGGTCCAACGTTTCATTCTGTCCTTTTGCTTCTTGTTGTCTTTTTTCCTCCATCACACCACAGATTTGAAGGTGTTACTTATCTGCTTCTCAAACGCAGTAGCCTCTTTCTTATTTCTTTACTGCCCACAAGGGGCTACGCACAGAGGGGACAAACAAGGACAGACAAACGGATTAAGCCGATTATATCGATCCCAGTGCGTAACTAGTACTTATTTAATCGACTCCGAAAGGATGAAAGGCAAAGTCGACCGCGGCGGAATTTGAACTCAGAACGTAGCGACAGACGAAATATCACTAAGCATTTCGCCCGGCGTGTTAATGTTTCTGCCAGCTCGCCGCTGTAGCCTCTTTCTACTACACTAGCTTCGCTCTTCTTCCAATTCTACCTTAATAACCGCGTTATCCAAGGACAGAGGTAAATTGTTAACGTTATTCCCCTGTTCAAAAATGGGTGATGCGCATCACCTGTTAATGACTGTTTAGTCAGTCTCACTAGGTGTGTCACCATAATAATGAGGGTCTTCTATTAAAGACACTCTGGAACTCCCAGAACATTATTAAACCTTCACAATTTGGATTTATCTCTAACTCTAGTCGTTGTGGCTCATAGATCTTGCATTATAAATTGGCGAGACTTATGTTGAACTACCTCTGGAATGTGGTACCCCTAGACCTCCATCGATTAGTATTTATTTTATAAACCCTCAGAAGGATGAAAGGTAAAATAATGATTTTAATTAATTTATTACATTGGTGTATGTTCGCAAATTTTGATGTAAGGGTATCTATCTTGGCTTCACCAAACCTTTAAATTTTATCCCGCACAAACGACATAGCAGAGCTATCTACAATGAGCGTGAAGTCTTTCTCGGTCGAAAAGCACTAGAGCAATATTCTGCACACTGCGCAAAGACAACTACTATCCTACATGAGTATGTTCTTGATCTCCTGACGTTGCATTAAAATAAGCTGTACTTTGAGTTATAAAGAACAGATCCTATACGTTATAGAGCTTTACTGCAGTCTCACCTGGACAAAATGCAACAACGGATTGCTGAGTGGTAACTCAAGCTGGCTGAAGATAAATGAACCAGAAAATATTTTGGGTGTAAAAACCAAATTCACTTACTTCCTCCACAATACCAACCTTAAGTTTGCTGGTAAATGTGACCTAGATATTGTTGTCAACAATGATCTACATTGGACGTTTCTAAAGTCGTCAAAAAGATCGAAGGTGTCTTAGCACCACCTTTGTGAGCTACTCACCGACTATCTATTTAAAGTTATATATGGCTACGGTACGTTCACATTTACCGTTGGCATCTCCAGTCCGAATCTGCCATCTTGTCCAAAATATCGATCTACTAGAAGCTGTTCAGCGACGTGCAACAAAACTTAACCACCATATCTTGAACATCTTACTTGTCTGGACATTGAATTTCTAAAGTTTTGACGTCTATCAGCTAACTTGGTATAACCCCTCAAGATTATCCACTATGTTTCCAATGTCATATTTTTTAATTCAATATCTCTATCCCACGTGGAAATACTTGTATAGATATAAAAATAGTGCAGCATTCGTGACTTTCGGAATCATTTTTGCGTGCTCAGAATTGGGATCTTTTCACTTTCATCGGCAGATCGAGAAATTAATTGTTTGTAACTAAACACTTTCAAACTTCGGACACTGGTAGAATGTGTCATATAAAACATCTTTTACTCTTAGCGTTGTTGAGAAAAGTTTCTATTTACGAATTTATTTCGTGTTAAAGTTGTCGTATTTCAGTAATTTCAACCAATCAATGACGTGCATTCAGCTGAATAAAATTACTGCTGTTGTTTGTCAATAACAACTTCCGGCTGTGTATATTTCGTTTGTCACTGTTATTTATGATATATTTAATCTCAGTTACGTTCGTATGAATAAACGAGTGTATCTAAAGCACGTTTACTTCATCACACCACCATAATCGTTCGTGCATTTCTACTGCTTTTTAGGTTTTTTTTCCTGTTTTTCAGCTACTATTTTCGGAAAGACTACCTCCCGCCACCCTCCCCCATTTTCTCGCAAATTAGTTTTTTTTTTACCTTTTTTTTTTTTGCCAAAAACCCAGCTTTTCGGCGATGGAGATTCCGGAATATTGCCAAAAATCGGAATTTTGAAATTTTTTGGGCCCCTTACCCCTCCCCCTCCAATTTCTTCATTTTTAACTTTTTTCCGTAACCCTAAACCCAACCCTAACCCTAAAACCCTAAAGCTAAAACCAGCACAAACGATGTCATAAATAACAGTGACAAAGGAAATATACACCGCCGGAAGTTGTTATTGACAAACAACAGCAGTAATTTTATTCAGCTGAATACACGTCATTAATTGGTTGAAATTACTGAAATACGACAACTTTAACACAAAATAACTTTGTAAGTAGAAAATTTTCTCAACAACGCTAAGAGTAAATGATGTTTTATACGACACATTCTACCAGTGTCCGAAGTTTGAAAGTGTTTAGTTACAAAAAATTAATTTCTCGATCTGCTGATGAAAGTGAAAAGATCCCAGAATTGTTGATACATGGAGTAAATTACCCACGTCAGTTCTAATCTGTCAGTACACTGCAACCTTCGAAAATTCTATGCTTCCTGAAATTTGCCACCATTACTCCTGACCTACCTATGCAACCTTTTCAATTCCTTTCATTTTGTTCCAATCGATTTCAAATTTGGTGTATTAATTTAGTTTTGTATGCTAATAGTGGGAATGATATTCAGTTTTGCTATAAATTGATAAATAGAAAGTTAATAGCTTTTAAACTTTGCAAATTTTGTGTAACTTTAGCCCAACAAAGGACACTGACATATTGATACCTGTTTCCATAGTAACAAGTTAAGTTATAGTCTGATTGCCACTGCACAGCTGTCGATTACAACATCTATGTTCTTGAAATATGTACGGAGGACCTGCTCCGAAACCAAGTTCAGATTAGCAGTCCTGGGAGGATTGTTGAGACAGATGATATTGTCTTCTGAAGACATAAATACAACTGAGCAGATCAAAAATTGTAATTTATTTGATGAACTCCAAGAGTGCAAACTTTCATTCTTGAACAAAAGGCATTTTTTTTTTTTTGTAATTTAATATTCAGTTTGTTTTTATCGTAATTTAGCGCTTAGTTGTGTTTTTATTTTTTATTTTTCGCAAAAACAAAAAGAAATGAAGTTGATTGAAGATTTTTTTCCTTTTTCTATTGTTTATATAGCTCACAAAAAAAAAATAATAGAAAAGAAAAAAAATCATTAAAACTTCTGTTGTTAAATGTTTTGCCGTAATGTTGTGATCACGTACTAAATGCCAGCTTCCAAATCCTTTTTTGTGACTGGGTAAAAATAATCAAACCTTAAATCTGAGTAATATTTTCCTAAAATTTTTCCTAGAACAAGTGAATAACAACATCAAATTCAGTGTGAAAAATTACATCAATATACTAAATTTGGAAGTTTTGACTTAATTTTAAAATTGTAAAAAGTGTGAGCCAAACAAGAAAGCTCTGTTGGGGGTCACCACTGTAGAAAATATACATGGAAGAAACAAAGAACAATATAAAGTGTGTGTGTGTGTGCATGTATGTATATATATGTGTTTTCTTTATTTCTTACCACCAAAAGTATACCACGACTGACTTAAGAGGTTCTCTTAATCAATGTGGTTAAACAGAACGTATTTACTTCCAAATATTTCAAAATACTAGGTTTGATTGAAATAGTATCACAGGAAAGAAGTAAATAATTTTCATTTACAACATTCAGAAAAACAAGGTTTGAGATAACAAGTGCTGCATGTGTAGTGTTGAGCATATGAAGGTATTTGTAAAGTCAATTGTGTAATTAATGTTTGTGAAATGCAACATGAAGTGAAAGTACTGAGATAAAAGAAAGGTAATCAACATGTCAATAGTAAGCTGAGAGAATCAGAATATGTGGCAAATCGATGTCTTGTCTGAACTGAAACCTGTTTTATAATGATTAGTTTAAACAAGTAGAAAATGACTGACTTTACCGATTTATTACTCTGGCTGGGTTGCATCAAATAAAGAGCGAGAGAAGATGGCCTTGAGTTCTGTTTGTGTATATTTAATGCATAGCTAAAATAAAAAGTAATATCGATCTTGCTGACAATTCCATGCTCTGACTTAGTTCTATTAAAGAGGACGGGGAGAAACAGACTGACAGAGAGAATGGGCAGTTTTGCATCCAGTTTATATAGTCAGTGCATGACTGAAAAGTGCTATCTTCTCATTAGTCCAGTAGTGATCTGCTTTCGTTTGAGTTAAAATTTTCGTCATTGCTAAATTGATTACCATTCTAGATCCTGCTTCTGCGTCTGGAACTTCTCTCTTATTTCTTTGACTGGTCCAACTCTGAGAAATAGACAGTTTTCATTGACACCTATCATTGAACACCTCCATCATGCATTCTAAAGGTGTACAAAGGGGCGCTATAATATACAAAAGGGGGTTGAAAACTGAGACCCGATGGATACCTACCTGCACAATAAATTCTCGATGCTAACGGCTTCCTTATATCTCTGTCGATCTCTTACAAGCCCCATTTGCTACACCCAGTTTTTCTTAGAAAGCACCAGACTATGGAAATCATTTCAGCAATGGAGAGTGGTACTCTGCCCAAGGCCTTTTCAAGTCAATGGCTTGTTCTAAACTAAGAACTCCTCATTAAGAAAGTGCAGACCATTGCTTCTCCAAATCACACACAGACCGCATCTCTTTTGTCTCTTCAATGGCCACCCACATGTGTGTATTGTAAGATGTATGTAGTATACAGATTTCAAATTTCAGCACAAAGCCAGTAATTTCGATGGAGTGGGTAGTCGACTACATTGGCCTTGTTGATTGACTGGATCAATTTTCTGAAGGGAACACATTTGATTTAATTTACCATAGTATTTTACTGAAGCTAGAAAGATGAAAGGCTAAGGTGACCTAGGCAGAATTTTATGCTACAACATGATCAGACGTAACAGAAAAAATACTGCAAAGCATTTTCTCCAATGTTCTAATTCTGTCATTCTACTGCCTCTTTTGGACTAAGTAATTGCTTCTCCTACAGATTCAAGGACCAATATTTTGGAGAGGGGGTTATTTGATACCATCATTTCTAGTACTTGATTGACATTTGATTTTACTAACCCTGGACAGATGAAAGATAAAATTGACCTAGATAAGATTTGAACCCAGAATAAAAAGAGCCAGACAATATATTGCAAGATATTTTATCCAACACTGTAATGATTCTGGCATTCCACTACTGCTTTTGGATTAAATAATATGAAAAACAAAAACAAAGATAAAATCAAACAAATAAATGATTTAGATAACAGAATATAAAATATTTAAGAATATTTATATAAATATAAAAAACGTTTTAACAATTTATTACAATCAATAATTTTTTTCATGAAATTTAAAAAAGGGATTTCAATTTTTTTCTTTTTGCCAATGGAAATAAATTTTCAAAATTACTTTTCAAGAAACAAAGCACAAAAGAAACTTAACAACAAAATAAAAATAGAAATTTTAAAAAATGAAAAATAGAGGTGAGGTAGGAATCTATCTATCTGTCTGTCTGTCTGTCTATATATATATATATATATATATATATAAATATATATATAT
>NC_068988.1:84000581-84004828 GCF_001194135.2 Octopus bimaculoides
TATATATGTATATATATATATGATTGTATACATATATATATAATGATATATATATTTATATATAAATATATATGTATACATATATGATTAACCACATGATTATGGGTTCAGTCCCACTGTGTGACACCTTGGGCAAGTGTTTTCTACTATAGCCTTGGCCTGACCAAAGCCTTGTGAGTGGATTTGGTAGACGGAAACTGAAAGAAGTCCGTCGTATGTATGAATATATATATATATGTGTGTGTATATGTTTGTATGTCTGTCTTTATCCCCCCCACCATCCCTTGACAACCAATGCTGGTGTATTTACATCCCCGCAACTTAGTGGTTCGGCAAAAGAAATAGATAGAATAAGTACTAGGCTTACAAAGAATAAGTCCTGGGGTCAGAAGACTTTTGCTGGTGTGACATGAAAATTGACAAAACCAGGAACTTCCAAGACCTCAGGTTTTATTTCGGAAATTTCATTCTCCAAGGTAGATTACCAACCAGGGTTAAAGAGCTTCTGCCTGCCCATGAGGTAAGCTATTCCATTCCAGACACCAAACCGACACTCAAGCAATCTATAAAGTGATCAAATATCATTCTGGTGACCGATGCAGAGTAGCTCATTCATACATAGAAAAAAAAGGGCCTGTTTTAGGTCAACATGGGATTGGAAAATGTAATAAAAATGGAGTGGCCCTTTTGACGTTTTGTACTGAGAATAATCTGGTTGCCACCAACACTCTATCTAAGCAGAAAAATAAATATAAAACCTCCCGGATGCACCCAAGATCTAAGCACTGGCATATCATAGATTATTTTCTGATCAGAAAACATGATATGAAAGATGTTTCTAGCATTTGGGCCATGTGAGGGGCAGAGAGCTGGACTGACCATCATCTAGTGCGTGGAAAAATAGATTTTTTGATAATGCCTAAAATTGACAGTCTGGTCCCATGGTACTCAAAAAGTAAAATGTTGCAAACTTTAAATTATCAAGCAACTTGCAGAGATTCCACGATGCTATAGAAAGTATCAATCTTGACCCAAACAATCCATGGGAAGATTTCAAAACAAAAGTATTTCAGGCTGCAAGTTCATCAGTGGGATTTGAATCACATAAGTCCAGTGACTGGTTCTCAGGTAGATCAGCAGAAATTCATGATCTACTTTTAGAAAAACAAAACTTAGGCAATACACTTCTTTCTCAGTCCTTGAACTCAAACGAAGCTTACAGAAAGCTGAAAGGCAAAGTACAGACTGCTCTAAAGAAAATTAAACAGGAATGATAGAGCAAAAGGGGCACAAGAAGCAGCTGATAGAAATGATGCCAAGGCTTTGTACTCTTATGTTAAGGAGGTATATGGCCCAAAATCTTCAATAGCTCCAGCGAGAACAGCAAATGGATGTACAGATCCTTTTAGCTAGATTGAATGGGATACTCTATTCATAAGTGCTGGGTAGAACATTTTCCTGCACTTTTGAATAGATCAACATCCGCTGACATGAGGACGATAGAAAAAAATCGAACACCTTCCAGTTATAGAAAAGATGGCATTTGAACCAACTCTAAATGACATTTATTTAGCTGTGAATAAGCTGAATAACAATAAGTCTCCAGGGTCTGATGGAATCTGTGCAAAAGTCTTGAAATATGGGGGTGACAAAATGTTTGAACTCGTAAATATACTAATATATTAAACTGTTGGAGAACTGAGAAAGTGCCTCAAGATTGGATTGATGCCATTTTGGTCTCCTTGTATAAATCAGGGCCAAAGGATGTGTGGTAATTTTTGTGGGATTTAGCTTTTGTCTGTGGTTGGAAAGGTACTTGCCTGCATTTTGTTAGAATTTTTAAATACCGTTATAGTTCCAAATATAGTGTTTGAGTCTCAGTGTGGATTTCATTCCTCCAGGGGCACAGCTGATTGTATCTTTACTGTTAGACAATTACAAGAAAAGTGCATTGAACAGAATCTTCCTCTATACCATTGCTTTGTTGATTTGAGCAAAACATTCAATACTGTTAATTGAAATGCTCTATGGCTAATTTGTAAACCTGATCAGGGCTTTGCATCAAGATATGAATGCTAGAGTTAACTTTGGTGGTAGGCTCTCTGAATTTTTTGCCGTGGAAAATGAAGTAAAGCAAGGAGACCTTGATGCACCCACCCTCTTTGCAATATACTTTGCTGTTGTATTGTCACATGCTTTTCAAAACTCTGAGGAGGGTATTTACATAAAATGTCAAACAACAGGGAATGATTTTAATCTGATCAGACTGAAATTCAAAACAAAGGTTTTTACTTCACTCATTAGGGAACTCTTATACACTGACAATTGCGATCTAGTCAGTCATTCTGAAACAGGTCTGCATTCTCTTGTATCTGCATTTGACTCGGCTTGTGATGATTTTGGCTTGACCATCAACTTGAAAAAAACAGTTGTAATGCATCTGGGGTTGTGGGTTGATATGTATTGGAGTGATTTAAAGTGAGGTGTGGTGTTTTGTTTTGTTGCCCATAGTGTGTTTGTGTCCAATTTCTTGGCATGCTCAATTCCATGGTCTATAAGTATGGGTGGGTATTGACATTCAATGAGTGTTATTTTGAGGTCTTGCAGGCGAAGTTCCCAAGTGGTTTTGTCAGATACAATTGTACAGATCCTTTGAGCTAGATTGAATGGGATACTTATTTTGGATGGCATGAACTGAAAAGGAGATACTGTTTTAAGTCTGTTGGTTTGAAGTAGATGTCGGTTGTAATTTGGTTGTTGGATTTTTTTATAATCAAAATGTCCAGAAATGGAAGCTGGTCCTTGCTATATTCCATTGTAAATTGAATATTGGAGTTTATTATATTGTTCAGTGTGGATTTGAAATCCAGGAGTTTGTCATAGGTTTGGTTCATTCCAGATGATAAAACAATCATCTAGGTACCTTTTCCAGTTTTCTCTTATATACTGGTGGAACGGAGGTCCAAATTTTTGCTGCGAAAGTTCATATAGGGTAGATTCAAAGAAACCCATTATTAGGTTTGCAAAGACAGGCGCTGCTTTTGTTTCCATCACAATACTGCATTTTTGGTGGTAGTATGTTGCATCGAATAGGAAGTAATTGTTTTGTAGGATGAACTTCAGGGATTCAATGAAAAATGTCTGATTTATGTGATCAGGGAGAACTTTGGGTTATTTTTCTAACCAGAATTTTATTGCCTCTATTCCATAGTCATGTAGAATGTTAGTGTAGAGTTTGATGACATTGAAAGAGACTAATAGTGCTTCTTTGTTGGTGACTTTTGGTAGATGCTCTAATATGTCCAGATCATCTTTAATGAAACTTTTAATGTATCTGAGGAAAGGTTTCAATAGTATGTGCAGAAAGCTGCTTAGGCAGTGTGTTTCACAAGCTAGGCCCACTATAATAGGCCTTAATTTTAAGTCTTCTGGTGTTGAGATTTGCAGGCATTAGTAATTATTTGACCCCTGTGCATTTTGGGGAGGCCATAGAAAAGGCTTGGTTTGCATTTAAAGTTTGTGATATAGTTTTTTTCTTTTTCTGTGAGGCCTTTTCCATGTTTGAGTATTAAAGATGCAAGATCTTTTAATGTTTTTTACTGCCTGTAATTTGCAACTTTTTCATAAAAGGAGTCATTTTCTAGTGTGGGCAATGCTAGGTTTTTCTAGTGTTCTGTATCCATCAGGATTACAGCACTACCTTTATCTGCTTCTTTGATTGTCAGGTCTTTGTTGTTTTTTAGCTATAGGAGGTGCCTCCATTGTAGGTTGTTGAAGTTAGGTACAATTTTTGGTTTATAGATAGTGTAGGGAAAATTCTGTATACGGTTGCAGAAGTCGTCTAATGTTTTATTCCTTCCTTTGGGTGGTAGATAATTACTTTTGTTTTTCACTAGTGATTCGTCATCATTGTTGTAGTTTGTTAGTGCTTCTGTCAATATTATCTTTTATTTCATTGGAGTTGGATCTATGTGGGGTAGGTGTAAATTTTAAACCTTTAGCTAAAATATGGATTTTTGTTGTGGAGAGAGTTTCCTTAGATAAATTGATTATTTTGGGACACACTTGGAACATAACTTACGGGAGAAACCCTAACCCTTATAGACGCGAAACCCAAACCACATAAACTGGCCAATCCCATAATAATATCAACTGCTCTTCATCTTAAAGTATTCTTCTTCTCTGGATTTATGGTTTTCTACAAATGTTCCATTCCATATATATATATATATATATATATATATATA
>NC_068988.1:84005239-84006294 GCF_001194135.2 Octopus bimaculoides
TATATATGAATGTACAAATAGCTTGTTCATTTATATAAAACAGATGTTTTTTGAGGATTTTGTTTAGTAGAGAATAGTTTTTATTTTTTTGGGGTGATGTTCCATGACAATGGAGATGGATAGATAGAAATATAGGTAGGTAGATAGGTTGATATATGGATAGATGGGTAGATAGATAGATAGATAGACAGACAGACAGATAGATAGTCAGATACATAGACAGAGAGGTTGAAGGAGGGAGAGAGAGAAGGGATACCCCCCTTCCTATTCACCATTCATTCATTCATTTATTTATTTAGTAATTTACCATTGTAATGAAATTCGTTTAAGGATAAAAAAAAAAACAGGTTCGGTTTGGTCATCACTGAAGGTCATTTTGCTTACTTTCTCTCTTTCTCTTTTTTCCTTCTTTTTCTCTCTTTCTTTCTTTTTCTTCTCTTTGAGTAATATTTAGAATACAAAATGTACTGTCACCCCTTCCAAACATTCATTTTTGGAAGGGGTGACAGTACATTTTATATTCTAAATAAAACTCAAAGAGGAGAAAAAGAAAGAGGGGAAAAAGGAAAAAAGTGGAAGAGAGAAAGAAAGCATACATACACACACACACACACACACATACATATATATGTAGCATGGAGAATGTAACTTGGAAGTTGTCTCTTAAAAACAGATTTAGCCACAAATCATATATGATTTTATAGTCAGCGTACATAATACACTCTGTACTCATTAGTGCAGACATAATCAGAATATATAAAAATGAACAAGTGTACATACCAGGTGAACACCAAATGTATCCAACATAACATATACAAATGCTCACACTTATATATTCACATAAAAGGCGGGCTTCTAAAATTACATCTCAGTCCGTATAATTGGAATAATTCAGCACTGAATCTACTTCGGTTTAATTTTAAATTAAATACAAGGATAAAATCTATATAAGAATTTATTAAGTCGCCTGTGTGAAAGACCAAGTAAGGGAAAAATTTATTCAAAATATATATGTACCTATGTATATATATATATATATATATATATATATATAT
>NC_068988.1:84010953-84015644 GCF_001194135.2 Octopus bimaculoides
ATATATATACATATATATATATATATATATATATATACATATATATATATTTATTTATTTATTTATTTATGTGTTTCAGCCAAGTGGCTGCGGTCATATATATGTGTATATGTGTATATATATGTGTATATATATGTATACATATATAAGTATTATATTTTATATGACATTTATGAGCACTAATTTGGGATATGAAAAGCAACAAAACCCTTCTACAAGACACACACATTGCATCTATCACATTTGCTCTTATAGAGAAGTCTGTTCTCTTCTCATGTACTACATTAATGCTCATAAATTTTATGTAATTTATATCTAAAATCTTAATAATTAATCTCTCTCTCTCTCTCTCTCTCTCTCTCTCTCTCTCTTTCTCTCTCTCTCTGAAATGAATAACAATTTCTGAGGAAAAATATTTTCAAACATGAAAGATGATGAAAATTTTGGTCAGGAAGTGGAAAATTAGTTTTAACAGGCAATAATTCTTTTTAAAATTTGGCAAAGAAATCAAATAATAATGATAATAATAATAATTCATTCTATGATAGGCACAAGGCCTGAATTTTTTAGAGGAGGGTGCTAGTTGATTAAATTGACTGTGATGATTGACTGGTACTTATTTTATTGACTCTGAGATGATGAAAGGCAAAGATGACCTCAGTGGAATTTGAACTCAGAATGTAAAAACAGATGAAATACCACTAAGCATTTTGTCTGGTGTGCTAATGATTTTGCCAGCTTATCACCTTAATAATAATAATAATAATAATAGTAATAATAATAATAAAATAATAATAATAATAATCCTTTCTACTAAAGGCACAAGGCCTGAAATTTGGGAGAAGGGAACTAGTAAATTACATCAACCCCACTGTTTCACTGGTACTTACTTTATCGACCCTGGATGAAAGGCAAAGTCGACCCCAGCAGAATTTGAACTTAGAATGTTAATGATTCTGCCAACTTGCTGCCTTAATAATAATGATGGTTTCAAATTTTGCCACAAGGGCGGCAATTTTGGGGGAGGGGATGAGATGATTACATTGACCCCAGTGCTCAACTGGTACTTTTTTTATTGACCCTGAAAGGATGAAAGGCAAAGCCAATCTTGGTGGAATTTGAACTCAGAATGTAAGGATGATGAAATACTGCTAAGCATTTCACCTGGCATGCTAACAATTTGGCCAGCTTGCTTCCTTGCTTACTGTCTTAATAATAAAATTAATAACAATAATGATTCCTTTTATTTGCCAAAAGAGCAATGAATGAAGGGACATCACACAGACAAACTTTGTAACATAGGTACAAGGCTTGACATTTATAACAGAAAAAAATCAAGACTAACTGACTCAATTAATATATTACTGGTACTTAGTTTATCAACATCCTCTCCCTCTCAGAGTATGAAAGATAAAGTCAATCCAAGCAGGATTTAAACACAGAACTAAGAGGAACATAAGTACATACCATAAAGCATTTAGCCAAGCATCTCCACCATCTTTTGCATTCAAAGCAAATGAAAACGAAGATGACAATAATAATATAGTAATGGTATTAAATTTTAGCACAAGGCCAGTAATTTTGGGGGAGGGACTAAGTCAATTAAATCAACCCTGGTTCTCAACTGGTACTTATTTTATCAACCCTGAAAGGATGAAAGGTAAAGTTGACCACAGTGGCATTTGAACCCACTACGTAAAGCAGGTGAAATGCCACCAAGCATTTTGACCAACGTACTAATGATTCTGCCAGCTTGCTGCTTTTTAATAATAATATAATAATAAAATTTCAAAAATAGACACAAGGCCACAATATATTATTTTCTTTTGAGAGTTGGGGGTGGGCACAACAATAAAATATATACCAGTAATAAAACTGCTATGTTCTCTCTAAATATTAAGTAGTCAGTGTGTGCAAAAATTTCAAGCTGGGCATGTTTTTTACTCTTTTTTACTCATGACAAGAGGATGTATGCACTGAACCTACAAGGAGTTACTCAAAAGTAACTGGAAATGTTCTCTGTGGTACAAATGTTCCCTGTTGTAGTGCAGGCTTCTACTGCTAGTTGCCACATGATGCAGCCCTCAGGTATCAGTATGCCAACTGGTGGCATCGAGTGATATCATACTGTTAAGTAGTGCATCTTTGTTTTGCAGTGCTTCTCCCCTATTCATCAATTTTTGCAATGGCTAAACAAAGGAACAGCATATTTACATGAAATTCTGTTTTCTATTGGGAAAAACGTTGGCTGAAACAGTTGTCATGCTTCAAACAGCTTATAAAGAATCTGCCATGAGCAAAACACAAGTTTACAAGTGGTTTTCACACTTTAGAAATGATTACTTGTCACTTGAAGACCTTGTACGGGGCAATTGTTGACCTCCTGAATAAATGGTACTTAGTTTATCAACATCCTCTCCCTCTCAGAGTATGAAAGATAAAGTCAATCCAAGCAGGATTTAAACACAGAACTAAGAGGAACATAAGTACATACCATAAAGCATTTAGCCAAGCATCATGAAAATTCATAAACTGTTCTTGGAGGACTGGGTGTCATGAACTGAAAGAACAGCTGGAAGTTGATTCAGATCTTTTTTCAAAGGTCATCACTGGTGATGAAAGTTGGTCCTATGGAACTTGCAGATGTGGAAGATGTGAAGAAAAAAATGATAGAGGCCCTAAAAGGCATCACTTTGCAGAAGTTCCAGCACTGCTTTGAACAGTGGAAAATGCATCTGGACAGATGCATTTCTTCAAATGGAGAATACTCTGCAGGCAATAAAGGTCTAAACATGTAAAACTAAGAGAATAGAATAATATTGCAAAGTTCTGGTTTCTTTTGGGTACCACTTCGTATAACAAAATAAAATTATTAATTAGTAAATTATTTTTGGTAATTAACTTTTTGTAAATACATTAATATCTTTTTAGTGCTGGTTCATTGTAAAACATATGAGCATGCCTACATGCAGAGCAAAGAGGGAACGTTGCATGACTGCTCTTAATTTTATATCAATCTCTGAATGGATGATAAGTAAAGTTGACATCAGTAAGAATTGATCTCAGAATCTACAAGGAAGTTATTAAATAATGATAATGATTTCAAATTTTGGGGGTTAGTCAATTACATTGACCTCTGTACTTGACTAGTACTTTATTTTATAAAGCCAGAAAGAATGAATGGCAAAGTGGAGTTTGGCAGGATTTGAACTCAAAATATAAAGAGCCAAAAGAAATTCCACTAAGCATCTTATCCAATGTGCTAACAATTCTACCAGCTCACCACTTGATAATAATCCTGTCTACTATAGGCACAAGGCTTGACATTTTTGGAGAGGGGGCTAGTTGATTACATCAACCCCAATACTTGACTGGTACTTATTTTATTGACCCTGAAAGGATGAAAGACAAAGTCAACCTCAGTGGAATTTGAACTCAGAACGTAAAGATGGATGAAATGCTGCTAAGCATTTTGCTTGTCATGCTAATGATTCTGCCAGCTCACTGCCTTTCAACACTTAATAATAATAATAATAATGATGATGATGGTTTCAAATTTTGGCACAAGGCCCGCAATTTCAGGAAGGGAGAAAGTCAATTATACTAACCCCACTGCTCAACTGGTACTTATTTTAGCCAAAAGGATGAAAAGTAATGTTAACCCCCAGCAGAATTTTAACTCAGAATGTAAAGATAGAGGACATGCTACAAAGCATTTTGCCCAGCATACTAATGATTCTGCCAGCTTGCTACCTTAATAATAATGACAATAATAATAATAATAATAATAATAATAATGATAATTATTATTATTATTATTTCTAACACTGGTAAAAGGCCATAAATTGGGTGGGGGTATTAGTCAATTGAATCAACCAAGTACTAGACCAGTGTATTATTTTATTGACCTTGAAAAGATTAAAGGCAAAGATGACATTGGCAGTATCTCAACTCAGAATGTAAAGTGCTGGAACACATACCACAAAGCATTATTGCTTAACATTCAAATGATTTTACCAAAAATAATAGTAATAATGACCAGTATTGTATTTTATCTACTCTGGAATAATAAAATGCACCATCAGTCCTTGCAATATTTGAACTCAGAATTGGAAGTGATGCAATGCATAAAGTACTCTACTAATTCTGCTATCCGTTGCCTTCCTTATAGTAATATCTCAGATATTACTGTAAGTCACAAGGCACATATTCCAGGGAAAGGAGAGTAGTCAATTGGCGCTTTAGTTTTTTGAACCCCAGAAGGTAAAAAGGCAAAGTTGACTTTAGTGAGATTTGAACTTAGAATGTAAAGAGATATAACTAAATACTATAATAATGATAAACATTTTAAAGAATTCTTTGTTCAAATTCCAGAAACAATCTTGAGATTGAAATATAAACAAGTCAGTTATTTCTTTTTTCGAAATATATCCATTTTTTAAAAATACAATTTTCCAAAACACAAAATATATTATTTGAATGTGAGAATTCTCAATTAGAATGCATTTAACAAATGTCTTTTTGTTTTTATATTATTATTATTATTATTATTTATTATTATTATTATTGTTATTATTATTATTATTATTATTATTATTATTATTGTCATGATTATTAGATTTAAAATGAAATTTCAAAAGTTAAGATGATTGTGATGCAAGAATTTATTATGAAAAACTTTTTATCAACAA
>NC_068988.1:84015785-84022685 GCF_001194135.2 Octopus bimaculoides
AAAATGCACAGTTTTTAACTCTGTTTGTAAAAATGAGAGAAATTAAATAAATGATGGACATGAAATATATATTTAAAAAATTATGACAATTTAACAGAAGGAGACAGAAAAAAAACGATGGCTTCTTAAAATAGTGATTTTTCAAAAAAAAAAGGGGGGGGGGCAAAAAGAAAGAAAACTTTCAAAAAATATGTAAGATTCAGGGAACATCTGAGGAATATGAAAATTTCTGTGACACATGTTTAAATTTTAGAACTGGAAAAAGAGAAAACAAAACTTATAAAACCTTGTTTAAACTTCTTTGAATTTGTGTTCTTTGAAGGTCATTCAAGGTAAAGTAGGGATTGATTTGGGGAAAGTTTAAAATTCTAAGAATTAAATAGAATACAATAAAAACAAATATATCATATGTATGTATATTATACCTATATACATATATATATATGTATGCATGTATATTATATACACACACATGTAATGATATAAAAGTTTCATTGTTTGTAAATTGGATTATCACTATAAACAGTTTTATCAGGGATTATAATAATAATAATAATAACAACAACAACAACAACAACAACAACAACAACAATAATAATAATTATTATTATTATTGATGAACTACTTAATGCTTAATACATGAACAGAAATTTTCATTCAAGATTTATAACTTTGGATTTTATAAAACCAAAATGATTGCATGAACAATAATAGAAAAAAAATTAAACAAAATTTAAAAAAGATTAAATAGATTAAATGAAATTTGAAATTTAATAGTTTGAAATTTAATTTTAAATTCATTTCAATAAAATTATATGTTCAACTTACAATTTTAATTTTAAAATTTGAACTTTGATTTCAAATTAATACTGCTCCCAACTAAAAAAATTTCAGTATGTTGTCAAAATTTTCATTTGAATTTCAATTTCAATTACACATTAAACTCTTAATATTGTGTTATGACAATATAATTGTTTTGAATTTGAAAATTTCAAACTGCAACCAATGAAAGAGAGTGGAAAATGATGATCAAAATTCCCTTCCTTCTTATCATTATTGTTAGTTTTATTAATATTGCCATGATTGAATAAAATTTAGTAACTAGCTATTAACATTCAAAGTTTTCAAGAGATAATTTTTATAAATTTAAATTCATTTTCCAAATCTGATGGTTTAAAACACCACTTTAAATTATTCATATAAGCAATGACTAAAAAGATGGAGCAAGCTTATATAATACAATTAGTTGTAAGGTTCTTTGTTTTCTGTCGACTTACACCAGGTATGATGTTGGACACACCACATATATAATTCCTTAAAGAATTCTGTGTTGCACTGTTCCATCATGAAGTTTTTTTGAGCTAATAATAGCTAGAGGTGGGTGGTCACTGCTGTCAGTTGCAGGAACACTATGATTGTAAGAGTTTACACCTTCACCAATCCTTAAATCACAAGTAGTTCTTTGAGGGATCATCCGGATTCTCGGTTGTAGTCACTTGCTCAAGCAAACCAGTAAGACATCAGTATCAGTTGATTAAATTTACCCCAGTATTAGACTGGCCCTTTATTTACCTCAGAAAGATAAAAGGCAAATTTGACTTTGGCAGGATTTGAACTGGAAAAAAATAAAAAGCACTGGAAAAAAAATATCACTATGTATTTTGTCCACTGCTTTAAGGATTTTTTTCTAATCAACCACCTGGTGTAAAGTTATAAGTACTAGAAGTTTGAGCTAAGAACCACATATTCAGGACCCTACTTCATAACAACAGCCCTTATTGTTTCATGCTTAAGAGCATGCTATAAGTCTGTATCAAATACTGTTTGTTATGAAATTGATCAAGTGACCAACAAATAAATACCCCATTCTCTTCTACTTCATAGTTAAGTAGCTTAACAGTTGAAGAAGAGACACTCTTGGCTGCAAGAAAAAATTAAACAAAATTGCTCTAAATCTGCAAAAAAAAAAAAAAGATAAAAGAAAAATGTCTCCTTCTTCTTGGAAAAAAAATCCATAGTTGCATAACAGTGTAAAAAATATATTTTGTAAGTTATTAGTTTGGAACAAGGCTACTTCTAATGAAAGGGATTTAAAAATCTAATACTAATGAACATTTTTTTGCAAAACCAACTCTTCAGGTTCTAATCTATAACAAATTCTTCAATTCACTAGGAAATTTTAATCTATGAATAGAAATTGAAAAGTGATGTTTGTTATCTGA
The DNA here is from genome assembly GCF_001194135.2 of Octopus bimaculoides. Taxonomy (NCBI): domain Eukaryota; kingdom Metazoa; phylum Mollusca; class Cephalopoda; order Octopoda; family Octopodidae; genus Octopus; species Octopus bimaculoides. The sequence goes on from NC_068988.1 coordinate 84,018,008, forward strand.
TGTGAGAGAAATTAAAAAAAAAAAAAAAAAAAAAAAAAAAAAAACACCTTCATTTCATTTGGTTACTAAAAAGTGCATTTTGTGATATCAATATAACAGCCAAATCATCTTCAGAAAATTCCCTTGTCTTTTGAAATAGGGACCACACAAAACAAGCAAAAACATCTTTTTAGATTTTTGTTGACCTACTAGACATTCTTCAACAAATTCATTACTACTTTTTTAAAAGATTTTATTTATTTATTTGTTTTCAGGAAGGGATTACAAGAGCTGGCTGAGTTAAGAAAACTTTGTGCAGTAGCTCAAACCAGTCGATATAACAGCAAACTTTAACCCCAACAAAATTCCACAACTGGCTGTAAAATAGTGATTGCAACATCCACCAAAACAATATTTACTTCCAAGTGCTCAACTCACAAAAAATAAAGTTTCATAACTAAGGATTGACTTAAAGTTTTAAATGAAAAAGGAAAAGCCAACTCTGATAGGTTTTGAATGCAAAGGGATGTGACAAAATACCACAAGGTCCTACTTTTCCACTATGATTATAATAATAATAATAATCCTTTCTATTATAGGCACAAGGCCCGAAGTTTTGGGGGGAAGGGATTAAACAATTACATTGATCCCCAGAATTTCACTGGTACTTAATTTATTGACCCCAAAAGGATGAAAGGCAAAGTTGACTGCAGTGGGATTTCAACTCAGAACATAAAGGGGTAGAAGAAATGCTGCTAAGCATTTTGTTTGACCCACTAATGATTCTCTAAGCTTGCTTTTTTGAATAATAATTGTATCTAACTCAGGCATAGAACCTAGAATTTGGTGGGAAAGGGTTAGTTGAATGCATCAACTTGAGTACTTAGCTAGTACTTGGAGGGATGAAAGGCAAAGTTGTCCTTGGCAGGATTTGAACCCAGAACATAAAAAGTCAGAAGAAATACTGCAAGGTATTTTATCCAATGCTAAATAATGTAAATAATAATGATTTACAACATAGGCATAAGGCCACAAATTTTGTGCGATAGGAACAATCAATTAAATCAACTCTGGAAGGATGAAAGATAAATTTGTCAAATATTTGAAAAATTTGAACTTGGAATATAACTGCAAGGCATTTAATCAGTTGCCATAGTGGTTTACTAATTCACTGGCATAACAATAATAATGATAATAATAATAATAATAATAATAATAATAATAATAATAATAATACTAATGATAATAATAATAATCTTTCCTACTGTAGGCACAAGGCCTGAAACTTTGGGTGGGACCAGTTGATAACAACTGACTCCCAGTATTCAATTGGTACTTATTTTATCAATCCTGAAAGGAGGAAAGGTAAAGTCAATCTTGGCAGCATTTGAACTCAGAACATAATGCCAGAAGAAATGCTGCTAAGCATTCTGTCTACTATGGTAAAATAATAATAATAATAAACCTTTCTATAAAAGGCACAAGGCCTGGAATTTTAGGGAAGGGGGTTAGTCAATTATATCGAACCCAGTACTTGACTGGTACTTATTTCATCCACCTACAAAGGATGAAAGGTAAAGTTGACCTCAGTCGAATTTGAACTTAGAATGTAAAGACAGACAAAATGCTACTAAGCATTTTGTCCAGCATACTAATGATTCCACCAGCTTGCACCTTAATAATAATAATAATAGTAATAATAATGATAAAAAGCCTTTCTACTGGAGGCACAAGGCCTCAGATTTGTGGGGATGGAACTAGTTGATTACATCGACCCCAGTGTTTCGCTGGTACTTAATTCATCGACCCCAAAAGGATGAAAGACAAAGTTGACCTCAGCAGAATTTGAACTCAGAACATAGTGACAGATGAAATACCACTAAGCATTTTGCCCGGCATGCTAACAATTCTGCCAGCTCACCGCCTTCTTAATAATAATAATAATAATAATAATAATAATAATAATAATAATGGTTTCAAATTTTGACAGAAGATCCACAATTTTAAAAAGAAGTGGTTAGTTGATACTATCTTGGCTGGTACATTATTTTATCAACCCTGGAGGAATGAAAGGTAATGGTGATCTAGAAGGGATTTACAAAATAATAACAATAATAATGGTTTCTGATTTAGGCACAAAGCCAGCAGTTATTTGGGGGAAGGAAGTTAATTGATTAAATCGACCCCAGTACTTGACTGGTCCTTTATTTTATTGCCCCTCACAAGGATGAAAAGCTAAGGCAGCCTCAGTGGGATTTGAACTCAGAATGTAAAGAACTGGAAGAAATACTGCAAAAGATTTTTTCCAGTGCTCTCGCAATTCTGCCAAATAGTAAGAATAATAACAACAATAATGAGTGGTTGGCATTAGGAAAGGCATCCAGCTGTAGAAACTTTGCCAGATCAGATTGGAGCCTGGTGCAGCCTTCTGGCTCACCAGCCCTCAGTCAAACCATCCAACCCATGCCAGCATGGAAGGTGGACATTAAACAACGATGATGACGATGATGTAATATTCTCATTTGCTATGAATAATTTCTACAACTACAGCTACATATATTTCAGGTTTTGCAGCTGTATGGTAGCACAAAAATGGCATCTAATATATGCAGTAAAGTGGTTAATATTGGGAAGAGTATTGAAACTATTCCAAAGCAGACACCAGAGCTATCAAACTATCCAACCCATGCCAGCATGGAACATGGAGCATGTTAAATAATGATGATAAGGGTGATGATGATGATGATGATGATGGTGGTGGTGGTGGTGGTGGTGGTGGTGGTATATTGAATGATGTCCACAAATTTTTTTGAAATAAATTGAAATTTTCCCCATAGTCGGGAGAAAGAAAAACAAACATCAAGTAGTTTGTTAAGTAACTGCTAAAGGGAAGGGGAAAATAATTTCTAGACATTAAGAATTCATTTCACAGATATTATCAAGCTTAGTTGTAAAACCAGATCTTTGTTTATCAGGCTAAATGATAGATACAGACATGTTTCAATATTATGATACCTCATTTGTAAATTATAGTCTGTCTTCTCAATGCAGAGATATACAGTGGTTACCTCCTCTAATCAAAATGGTCATGATTGTTTATAGAGTAGTTCTAATCATATATTCTATGTATTCAGTGCTGTCATATATTTAAAACCATGATTTTTCAGTTATATATTTTCATACATGACCCCCCCCCCCTTTACACAATCTCCATTCACAAAGTCATACAGAACACATTTCCAGATCTCTAATTCTAAAACTCTATTTATCTTCAGAGTGTCTACTCATCGATTCCTAGTGAAAAGATTCTCTGCTCCAAAGAATCATGAATTAATATTTTCAGCTTTAAAAGTAAAATTCTTTGGCCTTGTCCCAATTCACAAAAATTACCACTTATACCCATCTCTCAAGTTGGGAATCACTCAATAATTCTTTAATCATTGCATGAACTAATACTAATTCTCTCTTTCCCCCTCCGTCTGTCTGTCTATCTGTCTGTCTCCTTCTCCAGATATGCATGTGTATGTGTGAGTTATTGGTGAGTTCTGAAGGAAGATGTGTCAATAGCCTTTACAAACCTTTGCAAGTCATTGGAGTGGAACACAACATGAGTGGTGAAAAGAAAAGAGAAGAGTTAAGTGGCTTGAGAATGGTTGTGTGGAGGTGATTCAAGACCACCTAGCCTCAAGGACCAGAGGCTATTGTAGTTCCAGTAGAAAAGGCAGAGAGAGGAGACCATATGTTCATGGTTTAGATAGAGTATGTCTCTGTGAATGAGTCAAGTAGTCTTTCTCTGGATGTAGTCTAAGATGTTTATAAATATCTATATATAGCAGCAGCAGTAGCAACATCACCCTAGATATGAGAGTTGCACTATATTGTGGGTCTCATTAGTGCTTTTGAGGGGTTAGTAGTAGTAACAGATGAAGTATTATCTCTCTCTAAAGTCAAGGGCCAGTTTTTAAGATGCCTTCTTCATTATGTAAAGGATGAGCATTCACCAGAAGAGATTCTCAGTGGTAGTAAGGCATAGTATTTGAAATAGTTGTAAGGGCTTTAGCTGCATACTGCTCATATTTAAAGAAGAAGAGGTGTGATAATGTTTTCTTAATATGTGCAGTGCTGCGTTTCTAATGTTGAAGGAGACAATATTGGCATTACCCACTTCAAGGACATTTTAAAGATTTTTTTTTCAGGGAGTCTGTGCAGATTTGGTAAGAAAATTTAGGTTCTATGTGGATTGTGCTTGGCTGCAGAAGGTTAGGGAAGTATAGAGTGGTATTACCTGCATCCTATATATATAAATATATATATATATTTAGAAAGTTGCTTGTTATAGCTGATCAGAGAGTGACTATTGGTTTTTACACTTATAAAGCGCTTAGCTGTATGGGCGACTCATCAGATTCAAATGGCCAGAGGCACATAACGCCTGGCCATTTCAGTCTAACAAGTTGTCACAGCTAAGCGCTTTATTAATGCAAAACCAATGGTCCTGCTCTGATCAGCCATAACAAGCAACCTTCTAAATATATTACTGCTCTAATATGTTTTAGTGTATGCTTCTTTTTTGGATATATGAATTACTGAAGATATATATCCCTTTGAAATGTTTTAACTTTGTGGTTTTCGGTTGTTTTTGACTGTTTTCTAGCGTGTAGAAATTGCCTGTTATAGGTAATTTCTCTTATATTTTATA
>NC_068988.1:84022780-84024046 GCF_001194135.2 Octopus bimaculoides
TATATATATATATATATATATAGAGAGAGAGAGAGAGAGAGAGAGAGAGAGAGAGAGATGAAAAATATAACATGCACGCACACACACAGTCATCAGCAAAACTATGTATGACAGATAAAAGGAGAATCCTGTAAAGCCTCCATAGCCCAGACATCTATTTAAACACCAGATCAAAGAAATTCAGAAAATGTAAGCACTTCAAAAATCACCTGTTACGTAAGTAGAAAGCACCACCTTTACAGGGCTAAAGCCATATGAATGCATGGATAATTGTAATTGCTTCATTTTAGATCGTTTTCTTCCTTTTACTATCTTCTATTCTATCTCTCTCATCTCTTTAGCTTATTATTTCCCCCAATATTCACCCTCTCCTCCCAACAGATTTATTGTGTAATAAATCTGTAATTCACTTTAAACTATTTCATCCTTTTCCCATTTCACCTCCCATCCTCCCTATTTCTCTCATGCCTCAAATTATATTTTTCTTTCAAAACCCATTTCTCCTCTCAACACCACTCTTATGTTCTTCCTATCTACCCAAATGTATCAATCTTCCTTTATCGCAAATTAGGCAATTATTTTCCCCTCAAATTTTAACAATAAATTTTGTTTCATCCCAACTTCTTCAAAAGAAAAATGTTGATGGTCAAGGAGAGATAATTCCTTTCTAGTATAGAAGAGTCATAAAACTTGATGAAAGCAGACATATAAAGGATAAATATATATATTTTTACAAAGTTTGTTCAATTCAAATGAAAGAAAAAAAATGTGAGTGTGTGTGTGTATGAGTTTAAAGACCAAATCCACTCCAGCTTGAATTGTTTACAAGGTTCAAAATTTTTGATCAATTGACCAAGTGTTGTCAGTGTTACTTGAAGCTGCTTTTAGATTTTAAACACTCTCTTAGGGAGTTTTTGCTTACTAATTATAAGGATGATCCCACTAAATCACAGATTTTTACTTGACTATATTGTATAAGTAAAACTTGATCACTACATTTTAATGTTATCTTTTATTCCACACTATAAGATCCCCCATGCTAAGATTTCACCTTATTCTCATGTCTTCCTCGGTTTTCAGTCTCCAACAATCATTACATCACTTTTTGTTCCACAGCTGACCATACATCAATGTTTAATCTCTGTACCAGTACAGTCATTTCTCTTGCACATATGGTTTTTATGCCATCTAATCCATTCAAGCATGGAAAAATGGATATTAAAATTGATGATAGTGATGACCCAGCTACACACACACACACACACA